>NC_057792.1:300000-536941 GCF_014905175.1 Aphidius gifuensis | reverse complement strand
ATCAAAATAATCCAGGACCAACATCGTCAACTGGTACAATACTTAAAACTAGTCCAATGATACGTGATTTTGTACAAAGTGTTGATGATCGTGAATGGCAATCATCATTATTTGGTTTATTACAAAGTCAAACTTATAATCAATGTGAAGTTGATTTATTTGAGCTAATGTGTAAAGTACTTGATCAAAATTTATTTTCACAAGTTGATTGGGCGAGAAATTCTGTATTTTTCAAAGATCTCAAGGTTTGTATTTTAAATTATTTTCATTATTAATTAAATTATATTAGATTTAAATATAATTTGAAACAGTGAGTTTATTATTCACACTGTGAGTTTTTTATTTTTTTTTTTTTTTATATTTTTTTATTATAAAATTGAAGAGAGAGAGAGAGAGAGGGAGAGATAGAAAGAGAAAGATAGATAGATAGTTACTCTAGCTTGAATGTGAGGTAACCAACTAGCTCGTTGCACAATCGCTGAATGATTTCAAGCATCGCCTCATATCTGGGTCACAACAAGAAACGTTTCTAGGTTATTCTAGCCTAAAGCTTTGATTACTCACGTTGTATAGACTAGAACAATTACCCATTATTTCACATTATAATTTATAATAAATTTGTTTACTTAATTTATTTTTATTTTGATGATTATTTATTCTAGTTAACACACATCATGTTGTAGTATTATTATTTTATTTTTTTTATACATTATTATCATTGCATGATTGCGTTATCATTCCACGGTCAATTCATTTTATCATAATTATTCTATAACATGTAAATTTTTTAAAATAGGTATACGATGATAAAAGAAAGTAAAGAGAAAAAAAAAATACAATAAAATAAAATAAAAGGAAAGGGAAATAAATAAAAGCGAAAGTTTTTAAATATACTAATGATGGATGTGTGTATGTGTTTGGTTTTTTTTTTCGCTCTTAGGTTGATGACCAAATGAAATTACTTCAACACTCTTGGTCGGACATGCTGGTGCTTGATCATCTACATCAAAGGTTACACAACAATTTGCCAGACGAGACAACACTTCATAATGGCCAAAAATTTGATCTTCTATGTCTTGGTTTACTTGGTGTACCTTCTCTAGCTGATTTATTTAATGATTTATCATTAAAACTACAAGAACTTAAATTTGATCTGTCTGATTATATTTGTGTTAAATTTTTGATGCTACTAAATCACGGTAAATTCTATTGTTTATTAATTCATAAGAACAGATTGTATAAGGTTTTTTTTTAAAAAAATTGTGGAACTTTTTTTTTTTTTTTTCATTTGATCATCTAGATGTACGTGGATTGGTCAATAAAAAACATGTACAAGAAGGACATGAACAAGTACAACAGGCGCTTCTTGATTATTGCATCACGTGTTATCCATCAATACCAGTAAATATTATTGTTTTTTTTATTGTTAATAATGGATGTTGTTTGTTGATTGTTTATTTATTTGTTGAATGATTTTTATTCTAGGATAAATTCAACAAATTGCTGGCAGTATTACCGGAAATTCATGTTGTTGCAAGCAGGGGTGAGGATCATCTCTATCAAAAGCATTGCAATGGTGGTGCACCAACTCAAACGTTACTCATGGAAATGCTTCATGCTAAAAGAAAATGAAAATTTAATTTAATCTATCTCGTAAGTCCCGGTTATAAACCTCACACTAATTACAAGATGTACCTAAAGGGAATAACAACAAGAGCACCAATAATTTATATATTTAATTTTTTTTTTTTTTCTCTCCAGTCAATGGACCAAGTTTACAAACAAAACACAAAAAAATTAAATTAATTAAATTGACTCTTAAATTCCCTGAATTTTTTCTCTACAAAAATAATTGAAATAATTTTAAAGCTAAAATTACGACAATTTTTTTTAGAGAAAAATCTAAACGAAAACGACAAAAAAAAAGATTAATCTATTATTGTAAAAACAAACAAATGTTTTGATAATTTGAATTTTACTTTAAATAAAAGTGAAAAAAAAATAATGTAACGAATTCTTTTTAAATAAGAAGCAAGATTGTTCTCGCTTTTAAGAGAAAAAAAAAAGGAAAAAAATTATATATAAAAATCAAGTTTAGTTTGTATGTAACATAGAAAAGAAAAGAAAAAAAAATTATTATTAAAAAAAAAAAAAAAAAAGATAATTACATCTATTTAAATATATAAGATATATTTTCTATATTTGATGTTCAAGTTTTAGAGGTGTAACTGCAAGGTGTAATAAAGCAAAAATACAAAATAACATAATTTAAATAATAAATTTAAATTGTAAAAGAAAAAATAGCAAGTTGGGGTTGTCCCTCCTTCATCAAGCATGACGTCTCACGAGGTTGGTGGGCACGGGGGGTTTGATGATAAACAAAAAAATAAAAAATAAACAACAACAACAACAACAGGGAGATAAATGTTAGAAAAATATAATTAAAAAAAAAATAAAATATAAAAACAGTAAGCGAGATGCCTTGGAAACAGTACAAAGGGTGGTTAGATGAATGTAAAATGTTTTTAAAAAAATTGAATTGAATAATATTTAATAATTGGTCAAAGGGGGCAGGCAACTTTTGTCTAGATAAGTAAATTGATATTTTTCTAATAATCTAGAGACGATTATTTTTTAAGAATATACCACTGAAGCCTTGCTCTCAATAAAAATTAAAAATGAAAAAATCAAGCATCAAATATATATATATTTAAATAAATAAAAAATCAAACATATTTTTTGAATTGTTATTAATTAATTAATGGAAAAAATTATAAATAATTATTTAGTATTCAAAATTTGCAGATTGTATTGTTCTTTTTACACATAAATATTCATATACATATATATATTTTTTTTTTTTTGACTTGGAAATAAAATCAACCAGAATTAACTTTATCGAAATAAATATTTTCGGAATAAATGATTTCGAAATAAATTCATTAAAAATAGATAAATAGTATAACGACAATTGTGATGCGTTTTATAAAACGCCCGGCAATATTTATAATACCTAATTGATTTTAATTAAAAAAATAAATCCCATGCAAAATTAAATATTTTTTTAAAATCTGCATTTTTTAGTTTTTTTTTTTTTTTTGTTTGCACAAAAAGCAGGGCTACTATAATGTTGTAAATATTAGTTAACACATTCCAACTCTGTTGTACAGAATTAAAAAAAAAAAAAGATAAAACAAGAAAAACTAAATAAAACGAAAGAAAAAAATAAAAATAAAAATTAATCATGAAGAAAATTTTAAATTTAAAAACTCTGTTACAAACGTAATTAACATATTATATTTTGTGTATAGTTTAATGACATAAATAAATTTTAAAAACAACACACACACACAAACACACACAAACACAAAAATGTTGCTTACGAAGGAGAAAATAATGAGATAAATAAAAACAAGGATATAAATTTTTAAAAAATAATTAAATTAGCTACTTAATGTCTTCACTAATTTTAGAAAATTTGATTTAAAAAAAAATGCTAAACTTCCGTTACTTTATTATTATCATTATTATTATTATTATTATATTATTAAATATATATATAATATTGTTTGTTTGTTTTTTAATAATTTTTTTTTGTTTATTTTAATTATTTTTTTTTCTTTGTACTTCTCAACACACTGGTGGTGGAATACGAGAATATTAATCCTTTTATTTTAAAATAAAAAAACATTAACACTTACACATTCAACACAAAATTAATACTAAATAAATAAATAAATAAAAAAAACAACAATAAAATATATATAAATAAATATCGCGACTATTTTAATACTTGTATATTGTAAAATAAATAAAGAGTTTTATGTTTTAAGTAATAATGAATATATTATATATATTTAGTAGAGAGAGAATGTGAATTAATAATAAAAATAGTTATCAACAATGAATCATTGGAGCAAGGTTTATGTGGTCTCAATATTATTATTATTATTATTATTATTATTATAAATATTATAAAGAAAAAAAAAAGCAAAAAAAAAAAAAAAATTATACATAGTTTAATTAAATATATTAAGTAATTTTAGATTAATAAGTGATTAATATTATGATGCAGTTGTTAATTAAAAATAATAATGCAAAAATTAAAAATTTTAATGTTTTTAAAAAAAGAAAATTTAATAGCTGAGATGATGGTTTAAAAAAAATATATATATTAAATGAAGAAAACTTTAAAATTTTATTTTTCATTTTAAATAGTTTTGTCAGTTGAATAACAATTAATATATTATCTCAGTGCTGTGAGTTTTGTTTTAATTAAAATAATGTTTAAAGAAAAGAAAAAAATAAAATCAATTTTTTTTTTTTTTGCTCCAACGAATTATTTTAAATTTAAAAATCACGATGTTTTTTTAAATGCGCGCAACGGGGATGTACCTGAGAGTATTCTGCAATTTGATAATATGAAAATTAAAATTTTTTTAAAATCAAAAATTAAATTTCCAATCAAGAAGAGTATATCTTGTATCCTAGTTAATAAAATTGGGCTTATCAAAATTAAAAATATAAAAAAAGAGAAGATATATATTTTTTTGGCAATGTTTTATCAAGTTTAACTGGAAGATTATTCACATTTACCAGGCTGGACCTAATACACTAAAAATTAGCTTAAAAAAAAATTAAGGGAGCAAGGATTTCAACAAAAAAAAAAAAACAAAAAGACGTATTATCAATATTTTGGCTTTATTTTTATAAACAAAAAAAGATAATTTATAATTTGATTTATGATGCTGACTACCTCCTGCTGACTAAATTAAGTTTTATACTTTTACAGCAACCACATACCTCAGTGAAGAAAAAAATAATAATTAAAATGCCCCCTTGTAGATGCAATAATAATATTATTTAAACAAAAAAAAAAAGCAACTTACAAAACTAGCTTTTATTTTTTTATTTAATTTGAATTATAAATTGTGTTTCTTTATTTTTCAATTAATAAATATTCTTTGTCTTATCTTTGTTGTCCAAGAGTCTCTCTCTCTCTCTGTCTCTCTGTGCTGATTTATTATTAATAATAAATAATTGTTAATTATTGTAAAAGTGAATTTTTAAAAGAGCCTCGTGTGTCGCATCATTTTATTTAAATTGTGCTTGTTATTATCTTGGAAGAAATTATTAAAAAACTTTAAGTCTTATTATTGTTTAAAAGGCCAATGCATTGAATCTTAATAATTATATATTAATATATATATTTTTGAATGCAGCTTTACTAGGCATTAACATCAAGCTTAATAATTAAAAATAAACGTCCATTTCAAATTAATCGTTTGTTCGATTTAATTATAATCGAAATTCATTGTAAATTTTAATAATTAAATTAAAAATATAATTATCGTGTTGTATGAAATAATAAATGTACAGTTTTTAACACAATTAAATTCATGGATTTAAAATTATAACTATTGTAAAAAAAAAAATGAAAATTATTTTAAAAATTGCTTAATTGATGGATTAATTATAATAAATATATTTTAAAAATAAAAACAGCAAGTGGAGAAATTAATTTACAATGTAATTTTGTTTTTTTTTTTTTTTTTTTTGTGTCAACAGTTTTACTAGCAAATTTGTAAATTATGTAGAAAAAAAAATAATACAATTAGCAAAAAAAAATGCAGAAATTATTTCTTGTAAATATATATATTATATTTCTTTGATAATAAAAAAAAAAAAAAAACAAGTGTATTAGTTTAATGATTAAAAATTCAAAATGAAAAAAAAAAAAAAAACGAAATAGATGAATAATTATCTTGTTTAATGATAATTTAATTCACAAGTATCTCGCAATAGTTGAGGTCATAAATTGAGTTGAGTTTCATCATCATCATCATCACAATTAATCTCTGAAAATATTGTGACATGTTTTATCTCTAAATGACCACAAAAAGAAAGAATAAATTCACAAATAAATATCGTTTATTTGAATTAATTAAAACTAATAATATTTTATAAAATCAATGATCAGTTTTTAGATATTCTTGGTATGCTTTTTCATCCATTAAATTGCTAACTTCATCATGACTTGATAGTTCAACTTTATAAAGCCATCCTTGATCATAACAAGATGTATTGACGAGTCCTGGTTTATTTTCAACATCACTATTCTTTTCAATTACTTTACCACTTACTGGACTTATTAGTTCAGATGCTGCTTTAACTGATTCCAATGCTCCAACTTCATCTGCAATTGAATCATCAATATTAAGCTCAAAAATTATTTAAACATCTTTTCCTTAAAAACATTTACCTTCTTTTTTTATTATTTTTCCAACATCTGGTAATTCAACATAAACAACATCACCAAGTGCCTCTTGTGCATAGCTTGAAATACCAACAGTACCAATATTTTCTTTAACTAAAATCCATTCATGTTTATCAGAATATAACCTGTCTAAAAAATATAAATTAAATTTCCAATTATCTATTTAATTTAAATAAATTAATAAGTAAAATATAATTATTTTATTATTTACCATTTTTAATTAATGTCGTTGATATATTTCTAACATTATAAAAATTGTTTGCTGACAATTTTACAAAAGAATTAACAATGTTTAATGAATTTGTTGATGATGATGATAATGATTTTAGACTGAGCCTTGTTAAACAATTGACAAATTGAGTCATCATGTCATTAACAATTTACCTGTTTTATTTATTTAACAATAATGATAATTTATATTTATTTATATTGATAAATCCTTGGATGTGTTATTGTATCCTTGGACAAGTGTGTTGTTAAATTATTAAAATCCCAAGAGATTTATGTAGTTCTCTGGATCAACGTCACGTTACTTTACAACTAACAGTCATTCAAATGAATGATGATTGATGATGTGTCTATAGTTATTATTATTTTAATTGTAATCTTTTTTAATAATCACCACGACCTTTACTATCAATGTTAACACAAATGAATTATTATATTTATTGGCAATTTGTTGTTGTTGTTGTTCTTCAGCAAGTGGTGCCCTCTTCGACAATTTAATATTCATTTAAAATACATTTTTAAAACTAGCAGTCAGGTCAATGCTAGACTCTTATCAAGGAAATAATATGACCTATTTTTAAATGAAAAATAAAACACAACAAATCAACTAAAATTTGTATGAAAAAAAATGATGTGTATACTTTTATATATTTTTTTTCCTTTCTTAGACAACAATGTAATATAAATGACATTTGATTAATTTATTAATTTGCTGTAGAAAAAAAATATATATTGAACTATTTGTAGATTTAAAAAAAAAAAAAAAAAATCATGTTAATTGAATTAATTAAAGGCCCATAGTGTATGAACGACCATTTGGATTGTGAATGGTAAGTGGTCTTGGTTTTGAAATTGACCATTCATACCAAACATTTTTTGGACTGCATCGACGCCAAAAATGTACTTCAATAGTATCACCCTGATTGACATGTACTGGTTCCTGTTAAATTATAAATAACATAAATTAATTACCAAAAATAATCAAGCAAATAAATGAAGAAATTAATATTATTACCTTGAGAGGAAAAAATATTGGGAACCAACTAAACATTCCATTGCTATGAGTTTGTGGTACAATACTGATAGTAACATCTTCAAATAATACAACATCAAAGTAGCCAGAAAAACCATGTAAAACAGCTTTTTGTTGAACGTTAAATGTTTTTTGTCCATATCTTGAATTATCAATGACTTCATCTAAACAAAAACATGATAAATTATTAATTATTAACTAAAAATGTAAATAAATAAATAAATATTATTATTACCTCTATTTGGATGTTGGAATGTAAACAATGCTTGTGGTGAACCAATGTCATATTTATTTTGTAAATAAACAACATATGGAGTTTCAAAATGTGAAATTGGTGATTTATCTTTATCTTGACATGAACGTAATTCATTATAAAGTTTTGATGATTGTACTGGAGCAATATATGATGTATAAGATTGTGGTATACTAATACCATTTGGTTTTAAATAATTTTGTGCACCATCAAGACACTCTGGTGATAATTCATTATCACCAAATGAACCAAGTAATTCAGATACTAATATATCAGCATTTTCTGGTGCTTTCCAATCTCTCATATCACATGATACAATTGTAACACGTTCATCAAATACATCATTTTTTAATGCACGTAATGTTAATACAGCATTTGGATTTTTTTCAACAGCAAATACTTTAACTTTACAAGCAGCAATATCAGCAGCATTTAATGCTGCACGTACAAGTGGTCCTCTACCAGCACCAACAACTGTTATTACAATTGGATTTGTTGAAAATACACTATTAAATTCTTCACGTTTTTTAATTAGTGCTTTTAATATTGCTGTTTGATATTGTGTATATTTAACTGGATCTTTTTCAAATACTTCATATGTACCAGATTCAAGATTATCCATCAATGGTTGAAGTGGAAATTGTAAATAATCCTCATAGCCACGACCAAAACGTTCACGTGGTCCAAATTCTGATAATCCACGTTTCCATAATTGATCAAGATATGTATAATAATGTGCAATATGTTCAGAACCATCAACACCAGTTACAACCATTTGTATATTCATTGATAAAAATTTATTAACTAATTCTTGATGTGCTTTACTTAGCACTGGATAACCTTTTTTATTTGATAAAAATACGCTTGCTGGAAATACAAGTGTTTTAATTGGTTCACCAAGCCATCTCATTATTTCTTGATCATCTGGTATGTCTTTACTGACAACAAGTGATACACCAAGTTTTTTATCAAAATCACAAAAACTACGAAATTCATTCCACCATTCCCATGGACATTGAATTGATTGTTCATCAATGTCATTTGTACGATATGACATTGCTTGTTTTTTAGGATTTGTCATGTCTATTTGTATCCAGAATTGTAATGATGTTGGTGTTACAAGTTTATTAAATACAATACGTGCAAGATTACTTTTTTCACTTAAACCAGATGTCAATTTAAATGTCACTGCTGGAATATTAAGATGTGATGCCAATGATATTTCTTGTAACAATGCTTTTTCACTATTTGTTCTGACATATGGAATTTTTGAATCAACTTCTTCATAGTAAGAAAAACTACCAACAATCATTGTTGACCATTCTGAATTCATTAGTATCATATCAGGTCTTGTAAATGCTTCTGATTCACTTCTTGCTAATGCAGCACCAGATATAAATTCTTGTTTATAACTTGGATGAACCAATGGTACAATAATAAATCCATATCTATAATTATATTGATAAAAAAATTAATTAATTATTTATATTAAATACTAAACAAAGGAATTTTATTTTACAAACCTAGCTCTTCTAGCATTTTTCAAACATTCAGATAAATCCCAAGCTGCAGAGGTGTACTCAAGACCACATGATAATGGTGCATCACTCGCCATTATATTTATTAATAATTTTTAAATTTTAATTAACAAAAAATTTAATAATATCTATTTGAAAAATATATAAATAATTTGTTTTCATTTGCCGGGTTTAAGGTTACAACACATTGTCCAACAGTACAAAAGACAAATGTATTTTTTTTTTTTTTCCACTTTTTTCCCCCCAAAGCTTTATAATAATAATAACAACAACGACAAAAGAAAAAAAAAATGGTGCAAATGAAAATCATGTATATTAGCCTTAAGGTTTTTTGAAAAAAGGGATTTTTTAATTAAAGTAAATAAATATAAATACAATTTTACATATTATTTTATTATTTAAATTTTACTGAGGCAACAGCTTAAAATACTTAAATTTATTTAAAAAAAAAAATTTTGTACGATGAAATTTATGGCTGAATACCATTATTATCACCAATGCTATCGTCGCTATCATCAACATCATCATCATCGTCGTCGTCTTCATCACCATCATCATCATCATCATCATCATCATAATCATCAGTATCATCTTCATCATTATTTTCTGAACCGAATACTTGCATAAAATTACTTAAATCAGATCCACTATCCCACTCATCCATATCATCATCATCATCATCATCATCGTCGTCGTCGTCATCATCATCATTATCTTCATCTTCATCATCATCATCATCACCTTCAGCATTATCTAACCCATCTTGATCTGTAACATCAAAATCTATGACCTCAACTCCACCACCTAAATTCATATTATCTTCATCTGTAAAAAATAAAAAAAAAAATAAGCAATTAATCAACTGAATAAATTGAATGATTTAGTGTATTATTTACCTTCAACAATATTATCATCTGATCCAGAGTTTGATCCATCATCATCACTAGCATCTAAATCATCCTCATCATCTTCATCAACTTCTTCATCATCATCATCACGTTTTCTTCCAACATCATATATTCTAACATGTGAATCCACTGGACCATCATGTGTACCATAATTTTCAACAATGGCAATTTGTGTATCAAATTTATTAATAGCCAATGATGGAATAACTCTTTTAACGTCATACGTTGCAATGCTACTGTAATCATTGGCATCTAATGTTTTAAATGATGTTAAATATGATGTTTCATCATCACCATCTTCATCACATGATATTGCATAGAGTATATTATTTATTGGTGAAAATAATACATTCATTTTTTCTAATGTTGGTACTGTGTTTAGTAAATGAAATGTACGTAAATCCCATACTTCAGTATTTGATACAACTTCAATACCATTTGGATGAAAAACACCATTTAATGTTTGATTTAATTTATCAAATTTATGTATTTCTTTGCCAGAATTAACATCCCATAATATACCATCACTCAATACAAGCTCATCATTCATACTAAATGTTGCTCTATTTTCAATATATTGATTTGATATTGATGGTATTAATTCTTTAATTAAGGCACCAGTTGTAACATCATATATTGTTGATTTATCTTGTTGTGTACCAATAATTTTATCTTGATGTTTACTAAATTCAACATGACTTTCATTTTCAAATGATACTCTCATTTCAAAAAATGAACCACATGACCATAATGCTGATAATGGTGCACGCCATTCAGTATTTGTTAATAATAATTCACCAGTTTGATTCATTTCCATATATTTAATATATGATTCATGACATTGATATGTTACTTCTTCAACACCAGAATGTATATTAAACATTTTAACATCACCTGGTTGTGTACCAAGCATTAAAAATTGTTGACAAGGTGTAAATATACAATATGTAAAACCTCCTTCAGCTTCAGTTGGTTTAAATGTTTTAACTGGACAAAAACGACTATAAATATGTTTTCTATCTAATCTTCTACTATCCATACCAAATTGTCGTCTACCAAGTCTAACAGTCATATTAATTGGTGTTGAATTTTTAGTTCTTGGATCTGGACATTTATGTGGTTCAAGTAAATTAAATTGTGGACATGTTACCATTGGATTTTTACATAATGCATGTTGATTTGTTAAATATTCTTTAATTATTGAATTTAATGATATTGTTGTGTTGTAATTTGTTGATGATAATGTTGTTAAATTACTACTAACACAACCACCACCACCACCACCACCAACAACACCATTAATAGCTGCTATTTCACGTGCTGTTGGTTTTTCTAATCTACTTGTTGGTGTTGATGATATCAACGAATTTAATGTACTATTATTATTATCAATATTTGATAATGGTGTTGTTGTTGTTGTTGTTGTTGATTTTTTTTCATTAATTATAATTTTTTTAGGATTTGTTGTTTGTAATTTAATTGATGATGATGATGACGATAATAATGATGTATTATTATTATTTATAATTGATGTTGATGCTTGTGGTGCAAGTGGTGGTGGTGTTTGACAACAACTATCTGATAATTTACTAATTCTCATGGGTGTTGATGTTGTTCCTGCTGCTGCTGTTATTCCTCCTACTGCTGCTACTGATGCTGCTGTTGCTGCTGTTGTTGTATTATTAATATATCTTGATGGTGTTGATAAAGGAGACTGCAATAAATTTGTACGTGATGATGATGATGCTGAACAATCACCACGTGATACTTTTGGTGTATTATAATGTGATGATGATAATGATGATGACACTTGTGATGAATTAGCTCTAATATTTGGCACTAAACTTTTATATGGAATTGGCTGATACGGTAATAGTTTTTGTGGTACAAGTGTTGATTCAAGACATGCTTCTTTTTGTAATGTCATTGCTGTATCAATTAAACCTTTTGACACTAAATGTTGATGTATTAATAAATTTAAATCATGATCATTATATTGTATACGTGTTTGTGCAACAACATTTGCACGATGTAGTGATGCAAGTGTCATTTCATATTCAGCACCAGATGGTTTAGCTTTACCAGAAACACGTTCCATTAATTCAAGTGCATATTTTTGAAATGTAACATGTTCTTGTCGTTTTTCTTGTAATATTGGATCTTTCATTAATGATTGTATATGTCCAGTAGTAAACATTGGTAATTTTGATATTATTTGACGTACTTTTTCACTTCTAGCTAAACCAGCTAATGCACGACATGCAAGTGCACGTATACTATCAGCATCTGTTATTGGTACTTTGACTGACATTAAACCAAGTAACATCATAATACCATTATTTGATCTAACACTTTCCCATATTTTTTGTATTAATTCTTCACTATTATGAATTGTTTTTTTTTTAGCTGAACCACTTATTGAATATCTACCGACATTACCACCAACACGATTTATTGGTGAACATACACAGTTGATTAATGCACGTAGAGCTGCTCTTTGTACATCTGGATCTTGTATTATTTCACCTTCAGCAGCAGCAAGTAATAAATTAATAGCAATTGTCATTGACATATCTGGTATATCAATACGATCACACAATAATACTTTTGGTACAACTGAACATATTGCAATAACATCAAAACAACATTTAACTGTTTCAGCACTAAATGTTGCACGTCCACTAAAATTCCATTCACGTGATATTGCTATTATACGTAACAATAAATTGATACCTTGTAAATTATATAATTGTTGTACTGGTTGCCATGGTGTTCTGACATTCATTAATTCTTGTAATAATTCAACTTTACTTTGTACTTCATCACTACGTAGCTTACATGGTTTATATGGTGGTATTAAATATTGATGACGATTATCCTGATCATTACGTGCATTTTCAAGACGTTGTAGCTGTTCTGATTTCCAGTATAAATGTGCTTCCATATATCTTTTTAATGCTGTTACAACATGACGAACAATTTGACGTGCAGCATTGTCTTCATCATCATTTATTGATTGTATATCTTGTTCTTCAAAATTTAATATTTTTAATGTTGATATGACATTTAATAATATACGTAAACCACCTTGTGAATCAAATTCATCAAGTATAACTTTAAATGGAAATGAAAAACCAAAAAACATTGTACCATGACATCTACCAGAATCATGACTTGTTTCTAATAACCATAATACATATGTCACTAATTCTTTGACAATTTGTTCTGGTAATAAACAAACACGTTCCATAGCATCTTCACAATATGTTAAATAATAAAGACATATACTAACACCAGTTGCAGCAACACTTGGTCTTGGTACATCTAATAATTTTTGTAAACCTGACATATTTAAAAATTCAAGTGAAAATTTTTTATGTACAAGTAATGATGCTAAATATTTTAATGCTTCAAATGCTAGCCTACTATCTTTTGTTTTTCTAACATTTATATATTTTAATATTAATTCTAATGCATTATGCTCAAAAACTGGACCAAGAAATTCTTGATATTCACCCATTGGTGCTAAATAACGTAATATTAACATTTGTCGTGTTGCTAATGTTGGTGGATATATTTGTACACTACCAATAACATAAGTTTCTAATTCAGCCCATGAAGAATTTGAATTACCTTCAAGTAACATTGACGGTGTTGATGATCTTTGTAATTGTCGATTTACAATTGTTGGCTGATAGTGGGTGTTGTTGTTGTTGTTGTTGGTGTTGATGTATTATTTAAATTTAATTTTGTTGGTGTTGGTGTTTGCCTTGGTGGTGTTGAACGTGTATTTTTTGTTGGTGTATTATTATCATGATGATTATTTAATAAATTATTATTGTTACTATTGTGATTATTACTATTTTGTATTTTTGGTATTGATAATGGTGGTGACATCATGTCTGATGATTCTGTATTATTTTTAACATTATTATCATTTGTTTTTTTAGTTTTTTTACTTGGTGGTGTATCATCAATATTATTAACAGCATTATCATCATGATTATCAATAATATTTACACTAGCACCATTACTACCACCACCACCATCTGTATCATCAATTGGAAATAATTCATTTGGATGTTTTTTAACATTATTATCAATTTTAACATCTGATATTTTACGTTTTATTGGTGTTGATAATTTATGTTCATTTGTATCATGATGAATTTGTGATGAACATGTACCATTACGATTTGATCCAACATGAGCAAATGGACGTGGATTTATTGAACATTGACGTTCTTCTTCAGCAGTTGATTGTAATACATGTAATCTTTGTAACATAAGTGGTATTAAATGTGCATTTTGTTCACGAAAACTTGTTGCAATATCTTGTACTTCCATTGCTGCTGCTAACAAACCAGTTGCATAACTTTGTAATGGTTCATGGGAATTTTCAGCCCAACTATATAAACGTAATATTAAACTTTCCATATCTGGTTGAAATACGGCTGATGTTTCAAGTCCAGGTAATATATCCAACACAAGACGACATGCTGCAATATTTAATAAACGTACATCACGATCAATTCCACTTCCTCTGTAAAATGTATCTCGAAGATAATCGTTGATCAACTAGTCAAATAAAAAATAAATTGTCAAACATTAACAACAACAACAACAACAACAAGAGTAAGTATTTAATTAAAATTTGTATAAAAAAATATTACCTTTGTTATAAAACTATCTTTACGAAATAGAACTTTTAATATATGACCAAAATTACAATCAGGATATGCACGTGATGGATGCCTTTCATCAAATGGATCTGGATCCATTTTATAATAATTTTCTTTTTCCAATTCAATTATTTCAGCAAGTCTTTCCAGTGTTGGAATTGGATCATATGTTGTTATACCATGTTCTTCTTCCCATTGTTTTAATATTTGAACAACATCAGTCACTTCAGACAATGACTCGGCTGTTGCCATTTTTATTATTTATAACTATAAACAACAACAAAAATTATATTACAACAAAATTTAAATAAAAAAATGATGTAATCATAAAAATAAACAAACACATTTACTCCAAAAAAATAAAAAAATAAATAATAAAAATTATATTATTCAAAATTATTTAACAAGTAAATTATTTAAACAAAAATAATAGTTAATAATAATTGTGGCTAAATGATTATTATAATTTTAGTAAACAATTGGAAATAAGCAAATTAATCAACAAAATCATAACCTAGAAATAATAAATTAATACACTTTTTTATGGAAACAAATGAAATGAATATAAACATTTATTAAAAAAATAATAATCAACAATACTGGACAAAGATTTAAAAAATCCAGACATGTCAATTATGTGCTAATAAATAATAAAAAAAATTAGAAATTATAGTTAAAATATAACCAAATTAAAAAAAGAGAGAAAATTGTAAATTATGACAGATTATTATTAATTGGATTAAAAAAAAAAAAAAACGACTTACCTATAAAATTAATTAAATTTTACAATGTATATTACAATAAATATAAACAAATTGTTTATCTCACACTTGGCTATTGTAAAAAAAAAATATATATTTAAAGGTAGATAATGATTTATTAAATTCAGCACGAGGAAAATAAATCATGCACTAACATGAGACAACTTGCACAACTTGGCTACAAAATTTTTACTCAATTTTACTGGCCTTTTTCATTATAAATATATATACAATCAAATATAAAATATCTCTCAACGATGCCGGCAAGACCAGCTCTCTAAACTTATTTGTACGCACCTGTTCAATAACAAAAAAAAAATAAAAAAATAAAAAATAAAAAAATAACTTTTAACGTAAAAAAAAGCGATATGTTTTGTTTATTTATTTAAAAATATAAATAATTTGATTTTTTATTAATAATTTAGTGTAATAATTAGAAGGATATTTGAGGAAATTATTGGGGTTTAAAAATAATCAATTTATTGATTATAAATATTTTTTTTTTTAATAACAAATTGAGAGACAAAATTCAAATTTGCAATTTTTATTTTTTTTTATTTTTGTTACATTGTTTTAACGACAGAGTGAGCGCAATGATTTTTCTGTGACACACATTTTTTTAATTTTTTTTCGCGGTTAAATTCAAATTTAGTTAACTAAATTCTTGTTTTTTTTTTTTATAATTTAATCAAGTAAATGAAAAATAAAAATTCTAAATACACATATCATTAATCAACATGCAACTGATGAAAAATATAGATTTGAAAAATTAAAGGCTTGAAAATAAAATACTTTTTAATTTTAGATTATTTTCAAAGAGTAAACAAACTTGTCAAAAACCAATGAATAGAATTAAATTGAATAATTATTCAACAATTAGTCGTGTAATATTAATACATAGAATTTTTTTTGTGAAATAATTTATTAATTTCCCTGGTAGAAATAGTCTCTCCGGATTTTCTCCCGACTTTCTCCGGATTTCTCCGGATCGGAGATATTATTCCGGAGTTTTTTCGGATTTTCTCCGGATTTTATTGGATTTTCTCCGGATTTTTTCAGAAAAAATTCCATTTTTATTATTCGTATGTAAACTCTCATTTCTAGTTTTTTTCATTGATTTTTCAATTTTTTTGTGTTTGTTTTTTTAAGCAAAAAATTAGGAAAAATCCGAGATATTTGGAAATAGTTGAATTTATTAAATATTGAAAGTCTCAATTACGTAGAAAGTCTGGAGAAATCCGGAGAAAATCCGGAGAGATTATATTTCTACCAGGTTTATTAATTTATTTATAATAATAAGATACTTTGATACACTTTTAATTTTTATGATCACTTCTGGCAAGCCAAATCCTTATTTCTACCAGGGTTATTAATTTATTTAATAAGATACTTTGATACATTTTTAATTTTTATGATCACTTCTGGCAAGCCAAATCCTTATTTCTACCAGGGTTATTAATTTATTTATAATAATAAAATACTTTGATACATTTTTAATTTTTATGATCACTTCTGGCAAGCCAAATCCTTATTTTATTGAAATCAGTGTTATATCGTATTCACTTGTTGCTTTCAAAGTTAAACCAAAGACAGAATTAAATTATGATTTGATTGAATTTTTGCTGATTGGATCATGAAACACTCGCACTCATTTTCTTCTCCACGAGCTTGAATGAGTGCTTTAATGGCTTTTGTGGATTAAATTCAACGTTTTTCTGGAATAATAGAATTATCAATTATAGGCAACATTCTTTCCTTAGCTAATATTTTTTCCATAGCTTTTTATTAATTTAAATAAATAAAAAGCTATAGGATAATGTTAGCCTTCAGGAAAAAATGACTACATGTTAATTTATAAAATAATGAATTTAGCCAAAAATTAACATTGTAGAACAAGCATCCTTTCAGCTAATTTTTTCTTAGCTTTTTGTTTATTTAAGTGTAAAAGCTATGGAAAATAACCAACAAAACTAGAAAGGATCATTTATTAATGATAATTTATATATGAACACAAATTCAAATTTGCAATTTTAATTTTTTATTTCTTTTTTCTCGCGGTTAAATTTAAATTTGGTTCTTGTTTTTTATAATTAAATTGAGTAAATTAAAAATAAAAATTATAAATAATTGTTTTTATAATTAAAAAATGTAATTTTTAATTTTGCAATAATATGCAAATAAAGTCAGCTGATGAGAGAGCACGAAGACTCGAGATGTAAGATGGAGCCACAGATCTCAAGCCTGACTGGAGTGGACTGGAGCTTTGACAACATAAACAAATTAATTTAAATAAATAAATTATCTAAATAATGATAAAATGATTGAGGTAAATGATGAACCAGTTGCCACTCAGGAAGAATCTAAAAAAATAAATGTCATCAATAAAGAAACTGTCCACAAAATTTGTTCAGGCCAAGTAAGATTAATGATTCATCAATGTATTTATCACAAACGATTATAACATTAACAATTAATAAAAATATCAATTATTCAGGTTGTTTTGGATCTTGCTGTTGCGATAAAAGAACTAGTTGAAAATAGTCTAGACAGTGGAGCAACATCTGTTGATGTCAAATTAATTGATCATGGAAAATCTTGTATAACTGTATCAGACAATGGAAGTGGTGTACTTGAATCAGACTTTGAGGGTCTAGGTAATTACAAATAAACAATAATAAACAATATAAAAATTAATAATAATAATAATTTTAATTTAATTACAGGTCTTAGACATCATACATCAAAATTACGTGATTTTTCTGATATATTTGAAGTATCAACATTTGGCTTTCGTGGTGAAGCATTGAGTTCATTATGCTCATTATCAGATGTAACAATAATAACAAATAATAGCAATAATAAACATGCATATAAATTAAAATTTGATAAAAATGGTAATCTTGAAAAAAAAGATATTTGTGCACGTGAAATTGGTACAACAGTTATTGTTAAAAATATATTTAAAAATTTACCAGTTAGAGCTAAAGAATTTCATAGAAATATTAAAAAAGAATTTTCACGTGCTGTACAAATATTATATGGTTATTGTTTAGTATCAACTGGTATTAAAATAACATGTACAAATACAATTGATGGTAAAACGACAAATAAAATTGTTGGAACAAATAGATCAAATAGTGTATTGGATAATGCAATATCAATATTTGGTAGTAAAACATTAGTTGGCATTGATAATGTTGATATTTGTCAGCCAGATGATGATATTATTGAAGAATTTAATTTACCAAATGATATTGTTATTGATTTTAAATGGAATTTTTTAACAAGTAGCTGTGAACATGGAATGGGACGTGCATCACCTGATCGTCAATTTTTTTTTGTCAATGGTAGACCATGTAATATATTAAAAATTGCCAAATTAATTAATAATATTTATCATAAATTTAATAATAAACAATATCCATTTGTTTTTATTAATTTATTGCTGAATCAGTTGAATACTGATGTTAATGTTACACCAGATAAACGTACCATTTTTTTAACACAAGAAAAATTAATTTTAGCTGTTATTAAAATGAGTTTACTTAAAAAATGGCAAAAAATGCAAGGCAATTTTAAAAGTCAAACACTTGAACAGCTACAATATACATTGAAAAAAAAATTTAACATCACCATCTAGAGAAAATACTCCACCACAAAAAAAAAAGATGATTTAATTAAAACAACATGTTAATGATGCTGATAATGTTGATGATTCTGGTAATGCTGATGCTACTGCTGATGCTGCTAATGTTGATAATAAAATAGATGAAATTTATTATGAAAAATTAGCTGACTCAAAAATGAAAATAAACATTGATATAATAAAATTATCAATGAAAAAAAAATGTCAATTAAATAACATTGATAATAATTGTGATAATATAAAATTTAGATCCAAGTAAAAGTTCAGATGCTGAAAAAGAATTAATGAAAGAATTATCAACAAAATCATTCATAAAGATGAAAATAATTGGACAATTTAATATAGGTTTTATTAAAGCTGAACAATTAGATGATGATGATTTATTCATAATTGGTCAACATGCAACTGATGAAAATATAGATTTGAAAAATTAAATAACGAAACAATATTAAAACTCAAAATTAATAATACCAAAATCATTAAATTTATCATCATTAAATGAAACAATATTAATTGATAATCGAAAATTTTTTGATGCAAATGGTTTTACATTTAATATTAATACAAATGATGATTATGGAAAAAGAGTTATGTTAACTGGTATTCCAGTAAGTGGAAATTGGCAGTTTGATCAACAAGATATTGAAGAATTAATATTTTTAATAAAAGAAGGTGGTACTGTTGATGATGTCATGATGAATCAAGATAATGGTAAAATATTAAGACCAAGTAGAGTACGCCAAATGTTAGCATCAAGAGCATGTCGTGGTGCTGTTATGATTGGAACCAACTTGAATCATTCAGAAATGAAACGTTTAATTAATCAAATGGGAGTCATGAAAAATCCATGGAATTGTCCACATGGAAGACCAACAATTAGACATTTAATATCATTAAAATTATTATAATGTCTAATTAATTAATTAAAATTGATTTAAAACTTGCTTTGTTGACAAAGGTATCTACTTTATCATCTGCAATTACATATAACCTCAAATATACCTATATAAATTTTGATTCAATTTTTAACAGAATTCAGTGTACAAAGATTACAATTATTACAATTATTACTTGAATGATAATTAGTTAATTTAAATAATCCTGACATTAGTTATAATTTATTTTTTTATGAAATCTCATTGGTGTAGTTTGTTAGATAAATAAATAATCAGCTGTGAACAATAATAATGGCTCTAAATTAATTGTAGGTACATTTGTGTGTGTATTTTTTATGTGATATATAAATTTCATTGATGACTTAAAAAATCAGTTGTGTCATCAAAGATAAGTCAATAACTGATAATTGCTTTTTAAATATATATCGTTTACTCGTTTGTAAATGTTTGTTTGTTTATTTAAATTAAAAAATATATCAAATTTTAAAATTACTTTCTATTTTTCTACTCACACAATTTTTTTATAAAATTGATATTATTATAAACAAAAAAACCATGTTGTCATTGATGAATATTGTTAAAGTTTCTTGTTGTTAAAAATATAATATGTGTATAGTAATTAGAAATACCTGTATTGAAATGATGACAAATGAACTATTAATGTCAAAATGTCAAAAAGATATGGTAATCGTTTTAATGGAGAAAAATCATCACCAGCTAAAAGACCAAAATTGGATATTACAAAAACAAGTGATCATGTTGCACCTCAAAGACAACAAACAAATAAACCAGATACTGTGATAGATCAAGATTTATGGGGTGATGATGATGATTTTTGTGATGATGCATTTGAAGTCATTGACAATATTGCATCACAAGCTTTTTCACAAGCAGTCAATACATCCCTTGAAGATATTAATAATCATGGATCACAAACAGATAATAATGATGATAGATCAAATGATGATGGTAATTCAAAAACATTGAAAAACAATGGGTCATCATCAACAAGTAAACCATCAACACCCAATAAACTTGTTGTACCATTTGTTAAACCAGTTTCACCAGTTAAAACAAATGGATTTACATCAAAACCATCGACAAGCTATGAATCAAGAACAAATGGATTTGCACCTAGACGTCAGAGTATTTATTCACAAAGATTAGCATCGTCTGTTGAACAACGTAATTTTCATGATGAAACAACAACATTATCACAATTCAATGCACATCTTATTGCTGGTAATCATTTAAATTCAACTGTTGTCTCAATTGATGATGATGATGATCCATCAATTAAAACAATCAAAGAATTACAAAAAAAAAATGAAAAATTAATGAGAGATAATAGCTCAAGTGAAGGTGAAAAAATATATTTAAGACAGAAAATAGCTAAAGTCATGTCGGAAATGGATAAAATAAAAACTAACATGGAAAAGTATGTATAGAATTTTTATTCAAATGATATTTTAATTTGTAATTGTTGTTTATTTTCTTGCAGACAAAATCAAGCTATATTAACTCAACTAGAGGCTAAAATAAAAAATCTTTTAAATGAAAATGATTCATTAAAAAAAGAAAATAGTTTAAAAGATTATGATTTAAAAAATTCAATTGATCGTTTAAAATTAATTGAAAAATCATCAATTAAATTGACAAATCCACAAACAAATATGCCACCAAGTCCATTTAAACGTCCACCTGATGTGTCAATTAAAAAAATTGATTTTACAATGCAAACAGATATTATTAAAAAATTAAATCATCGTCATAAATTACCAGGATGTTATTATCCACTTAAAAATATACCACAACAAATATTTGAAACACCATTACCAGAAAAATCAGTTGTTGATATTCAAATAACAGATAAAATTGGTCAAAAAAGTATACCAATACTTCATGATATATTTTCATCAAGAATATTTGAAAATCCATTATTAGTCAAGCCAATTGTAACAGTTGTAAATTCAAAAAATCTAAATGTCGAATTTTATTTACCAGAATTATCATCGTTAATTAAAAAAACATCTGATGAAATAAATTCATCAGAATCAATATCAATGATAAACAAAATAATATTAACATCAATGGAATTATTATTAAACACAACAGTTGTATTAAAAACAATTGAAAGTGAAATGCAAAATGATGATCTCAAAGACATGGATGATTTGTATTTTTCAAATTTTTATAAACTCAAAATTGATCATAATAAATCATTGTGTGATGCTAAAGCTTGGTATGACAAAGAACGTGGTATTGAATCAAGAAGAACATTCTCAATACTATCACATATTGCAAGATCATCAAAATATTTAAGTGATTTTATAGCTGGTAAGATTAATCTTGCATTAAAAAATGATGAGCTATATAAAACTTATTCATCACAATTGTTACGTTACAATGACTGGCAATCAAAAGTTAAAAATCATCAAGTATTAAAATTGATTAATGAATTTATTATTGTAGTTAGTAAAATAAGAAGAAGTCATCAATTTACTGGTTTAATATGTTCACTTCTAGAGACACTGTACAGTGTTGATAAGCTGACTGGTTTTAATAGTGTCATAAGTATTCAATATGTTTGTGATATATTTAAAGAAATAATATTTTCAAGACCACTTATGTCATGCTTCCCAACAATAACTAGAATATTATCACACTTTAGTAGATCATGTATCTTTGTAGATAACTTATGTGAAAATTTAAAAAAGACCAAGCTAATATATCACAATAATGAAAGAAAATTTCATTATGATTCCTGTTTGCTACGTGTGTTCATGTTGCAGCTAGAAAAATTTGATTTTGATATATTAACAAATATTGATATTGCAAGTTCGATATTGACATTTGTTGATAATGTGTTTACACTGGAAAAAACGAAATGGCCATTTGGTGATGATCAACATGATGAGTGTGAATGTCGTGAGCATGTGTTGACACATGCTTTATTGATGATTTATGACATGCACATGTTGGACATTGAATCACTTGAAAGGGATTTTTATAATCAATGTAATGATGATGATATGAAAAATGAAAAGTGGAATAAATTTAAGGATAAACATCGTTCAATCATTAAAACATCAACAAGATTTTTGTGTTCATTGGCATGGCTTGATCATCGTTTTGTTTTACATGCACAGCAACCAGTTCTTGAACACAAAGTTCAACTGTCATGGGATAAACTTAGAACAGTTAATGATGATGCTGATGTTATTGATAGTAATTATTTACATATATCTTCCTCTTCATGCTCTTCTTTAATTGGTGATTATTAATTTTCTCATTTACTTTTTTGTGTTGTAGAATATGTTGCAGAATCTGTTGAATCAAAACTCATTCTTGATAGAGAAGATATTCAATTAAAAAATGTTTCTTTATCAGAAAAAATTTACAGCAAAAAACATGAATTTATTAATAAATTGACTGATGAATCATTGAAGAAAAAAAAATGGTCAAATGCTGAAGAATTATATCAAAAACTTTTTTAATAAAATTATTAACATTATCAATTTTTTTTTTTTTGTTTTTATCATTGAATGTTGGTAAATTTAATTAAGATGAATTAATTTATTATTTTTTTTTTTTTTTTCTCTGTTACCAAGACATTTTGAACATAATGAAATAGACATGACATTTTTAATTATTAATTAACTATTTTTTTTTTAATATTAAATATTTTTATACAAATAAAAATAAAAAGTGTTTTTTGTAATTTAATAGTTTAATTTATTTTTTTTTTTATATTTAAGTTTATAACAAAAATTATATTAATCACTCAATTCAACATCTTCATCACTTAAATAATTACTAACTTTTAATCTTTTGCGATTTTGTAAATTAATTTTTTGACTATTTAAATCATCATATTGTCCATTAGCAACTTTATTTCTATACTCTTCTAGTTCATATTGTTCTTGTTCTAGTCTAATTGCAGCACTCAATGTTTCAGTGTCTTCTTCTTCATACTCTTCAGTATCATCTTGTTCAACAGCTGGTATTTTTCTTGGTTTTTTTAAACCATCATCACTGTCACTGTCATAATATTCAGTTGGACCATTTGCTGATGTTTGATTTTTTGATTTTTTACGTATTCTTATTTTTTTAGGTGGTGGTGTTCTTGGTCCAAGTGTATTTTGGCTACACTGATATGATAAATGTCCTTCTTGTCCACATTCCCAACACTGTGATTTATCTGGATATTCACGACGTCTTATAAAATCAGCACTACGTCCATTATCAACAGCAATTGAACTTTTAACTGTTCTACCACCAATTTCAGTATTATTTATATTTTTAGCACACTCTGATGCTTCTTCTTGTTTTAAAAATAACACAAAAGCAACACCTTTACTTTTTCGTGACTTTCTATCTTTTACAACAGTTACTCTGTAATATTACAAATTATTATTTATTAATATGACAATTATATAGCTTTATTAAATCAATACATACTTGACAATTTTTCCATGATGCTCTAGGAGTTTATGTATATCATTATTTGTTAATGAAAATGGCAAGTTTGAAATGTAAACTGTTGATTTACTTGGAGCAAGTCCACTGCTCATTTTTTTATGTTTGACACTTTGACAGTGATACAATAATAAATAATAATATTATCAAAACACGAGAGAAAGAAAGAGAGAGAGTAAAAAGAGAGAATAAATATTTAATAACATGTGTCGACGACAGACTGCGCTGCACAACAACCGTACTTTTTATTTTTAAATATAAATAATCAGTAAGTGCATAATATGTATTTTTTTTATTGTGCTTATTGACGCTTAATTAATTTTTTCTATAATTTTCACCATAAACTGCTAAATACAATATAATTAAACCTTAATTTTATATTTTTTTTTTTATTTTTATATTTTGTTTTTATATTTTTTATTTTTTTTTTTTCATCAAGAATTTACGAGAATAAATATAAATATTATATGTATAATATTTTTTTCAATAAACAATAGACAATGACTCAAAATAACATGATAAACATTTTTTTTATTTTTTTTATTTCTACTTTTCAATGTTCTTTGCACCTTATCATTTTCAAATATATATTTTATTCATTTTATTTTATATATTTTAAAATCCAATGCATTATAATTATACATACTTGGTTTTAAATAAATAAAATAATATTTTTTAGATAAATTATTTATTATGATTATTTAGTTTATTAGAAAAATAGTGATCAAACAATTACATTTCAGCATTCAAAAAAATTTCACAAGCTTTTGTTAATTTTTTTAAACTATTACGATTTAAACAATTTTTTTTTCTCGATAAACTCATTAAATTATCATACAATTCATCAGCTTTCTCATCATAATCATTATCACTTAATTTTTGTATTTTTTCTTCTGGCACAATAAATTCATATTTCTTTTGACAATGATGTTGCAATGAAAGTTTCGATGAATGTTTCGACAATGCACACAAATAATGAGAAAACGAAGGAAAATCAGATGTAAATTTATGAATTTTTCTTTCTTGTAAATAAGCATGTACAATTTCTCGAATATTAGATCGACGATTTATAACAGTAGATATGTCGTTTATTAATTTTTCATTTGTTGAATGTTCAACAATGTTATTAAACATCTCAAGGGCTTCTTGAAGCACCCATTGACATTTATTCTCCAACAAAACACATATAAGCTGAGCAAGTGATGTAGCTTCATTCTGGTTCACACATGGTTCATTCAAACATTTAATATTTTCCATTAAATAATGACTAATTTTAATCAACAAATCACTACTCGATAGACTTGGTATTTTTGCTATTCCAGAGAAAATTGCCTAGATAAAAAATAAATATAACAAACACCATTACAACAACAAAATATTAAAGAAATTTTCATAATAAATATTTTATAATAAATTACCATTGCTAATTTCCAGTCAAAATATTTTACATTCTGCTCGTAATCAATACAGTCAAGAAGCAACACAAGCATCTCAATTACCATGTCTCAGCAACCTGCAAGGCAATCATATTTTAATGCATTTTCAACACCTTCCATTACCTCCAATAAATTATTCATCAACATCTGGCTTTTTTTATCTTTTTGAATACCCAAAAGAATCAACGAACTTTTCTATAAAAAAAAAAAAACAAAACAAATTATAAATAAATAAACAAACATCATTAATTAATTTGATAAATAAATTTGATTTTCTTACAAGACGATTCCAATTTTTAATTGATGGTTGTCGTTTTAAATCAGCAATAACCATTGGAAAACAATTAGCTGGTTCAGCCTCAATTATTTTAGCTAAATTTACAATTTGATTGGAATTTCTATCACCTTTTGTTTCTCTCAGCAACAACATTAAACTATTTTTTTTTCTACACTTAACAGCTGATTTATTTTCTTCAGATAAAATTTCATAAATATCAATAATTAATCTGCCAATAATTACGAAACTCAGACAATTATTTTCTCGTGATTCCAAAGCTTCATATGTATTTAAAAAATATCCAATATGATCAATCAATAATTTTTCACTTGTTGTGTTGTAACACAGCTGTAAAACATGATAACAAAGCAATGATGATTGTAAATATTCACTGAATATATTTTTAAATATAATCATCTCAAATATAGCAAAGTCTTGTTCTCTTTCAATTAATAATTTAAATATTATTTCAACAGTTTTATCAAAAACATATGTACTATTATCACCATCTTCATCATCTTTATTTATTCCTAAAAATTCAGTTGTTTTCATGAAAATTTCATCTTGCAAATTGTCAATATTACCAATGACAATGTCTAATAATTTATCTGGATGTTTCCAGCTTGTTGAAAGTGACAAAAGCAAGTAGTGATAGCCCAGTGAATATTCCGAGTCATCAGTATTTTTAACTCGCTCATATTTATCTATCAAATGTTGCCAAAAATAATCAAATTCGAAAAATGATTTGGCCAATGTTTTTGGCCAATTAATTGAAAATATTTTTCTTCGTAATTTATCAATGTCTTGTTGGGTATCATCTAGCTTTGTTCCAGTTGAAACAACATGACATGTTGATAAACGAATGATGAAATCCACACGATCACAAATTAATTCTTGTGTTAGTTGTTGTTTGTAACAAAATACTTCGTAAAGTCGGTCAAGGATTTTCAATAAAAATAATGAACATTTACTGCGTTTATCAAACACATCAACTGAAGAATCCAATATGTCTTTGTACATTCTCTCAATTGATGATTCTAGTATTTTAAAATTATTCATTATGATAATATTAATATTACTATTTGATATTATAATTTCTTTTGATACTACTGACATTTTACCAAGTGTTTTCCATGTTTGACACATTGTTGTTAAATCATTTTGTATATATCTACCAATTTCACCAATTTTTTCAAGTGTTTGCATGAAAATATCAGTGTCATTTGTAAAATCAATTCCTTGATTAAGTATATTATAAAAAATTTTTGTTAATGATGATGTATTACGAAAAACATCAACAAGTTTTGTTGGTATTGTTTCATAATTGGCACGTTTTGTTTTTAGATGACAAGATATTTTAATAGCACTATTTGGAAAATAATTTAATATACTTTTAATCATTGAAGCATTTAATTTATCAAGTGTTTTAGTGTGCTCCAATATGGTACTCCAATAGTCTAAAATATCACTCGTTGAATTTAAATATTCATCAAATATTTTATTATCCTTTGATGGATTATTTTCATCTAAAATATTATCAATTTTAGTGAAATTTTGTTCAATCAATCTATCAAAATATGGACATATTTTTGATAAAATATTTGGCTCCAATTCGTTGATTGTACATGTTGATATATCAGCTAAAAGTTTGATGGCCTCGTCAAGTTTAATATCTGATTCTTTATTAAAGTTAACAGACATTTCTAGTTCCTCATCAAATGTAAATTCATCGTCTAATGGCACAAAGCCATCTTTATCAGCCATTTTAATTATCTAGAACAAAAAAAAAAAAAATTATTATTTAAAAAAGTAATTTTTAAATGAGCTAAAAAGTTTGATAGCTGAATTTCTTTTTAAAACAATAAAATAATGAAATGAAAATTATCGTGATCGAAGAAAAATAATTCACATGCATGCATATTATTTCCAAGAAGAATAAAAAGTATAATAAACTTTGATCTGCTCATTCAAATAGTAATTCTTGATAAAAAAAAGTTTTATTTTTCATTAAAACAAAACTTTATCGTTGTGTATTACAAGCTTGGATGAACCCTTAAAACTTTGTGGTGCTTGTGTGTATATAATTTTCACCCTTCTTGTATATGAACTAATACAAGTTTATTTCTTTTAGTTGTTCTTGTTGTTTGGGCATTGTGGGCAAGTGTGTCTGCAGACATATACACGATGTTTAACTGGTTCAATGAATTCAAATGATCGGCTAACACCATGGTTACTGTGGACAACAAGCTGTCAGATGATAGGCAAAAGTTTTATGATCAATAAATGCTTGACTAAAGAGAAAGAGAGTTTAGTTGAGTTTATTTAAAAGGGAATTACCCTTTATTATACCTGTCTCTCCCTCGTTCTCTCTTGAATACTTTCTCTTTTTACAACAACACGAGATATCAATATAGATATATCATTTGATATTGCAAACTTTAAATCCTGGAAATAATAAAGTCAGTCTGTCGACGTGTGCCGGCGTCGACGCTCCTCAAACTATCATTTTCTTTTTTTTTTCTTAATTAATTTAAATAAAATATCATTACAACCGGCACAAAGTTTAACAATAAATTTATAAATTTATCTTTTAATAATAAATAAAATTTAAAGATGTCAAAACAACCAACGAGACAATTGTCTCTTCAGCAAGTACCAAAAAGAACAAGTCAAATTAGAAGACAAAGATCAGCTGATGATCAAAGAACAAATGAATCCAACATGTTGCTTTATCACAGTATTTCAAATCAGCCAATAAGATCTAGACGTGATAAATCAAGTTGGGTCTCAACAGATAGACCAAAAGTACGAATTGCATGGACATCTAGCATTGAAAAAGAACCAAAAGTTGAAATAATTGCCTCAAGAATTGGTACAGCATCAAATAAGAGAAATAATATTAATGGTAATTCATCTGTTACATCGTCAGTTATTGGAAATGATAAAGCAACAATTTTATATTCACGTCAAGAGCTTGCTGAACGTCTTCGACTTGCTTGGAAACAACGTGAAGCAAATAAATCAAATATTGATATTTTTTTAGCTCATGATATGACAACAGAGGAGAGATGTGATTCTCGAATGTCATCATCAAGTGTTGATGATAAAAATAGCCATGATAATGAAGAACAAATTAAAGCTGATGTTGTTAATTCAACTGATGATCCATCAACAGTATTTCCAGTCAATAATAATAATGATGATCGTTTGTCTAAATCAAAATATCAAGTTGGTAATTATGCTAATGTTTTTGATAAAAATGTTAAAATTACAATGATCCAAGATGCAAGATCAAAGAGAGCCAGTTTTCAATCTGGAACAAATTTAGCATTTAATGGTAATTTACCAAGGACAACAATTGTCTCACCATTGATCAAAGAATCATCTGATAAATTAGAAAAATTAAAAGATAAAACAAATAATAATACGTTGACTGATCAAAAAACAAAAAGAACAAATTCAGCTCCACCATTACAACGAAGAATTGGTTTAACAAATATTGTAGCATCAAAACCACGTGTTAATATTATCATTGATACACCAAAAATATCAAAACCACGTGATCCATTAAGTGCTCAAAAAATTGATAAAAAAGAATCAAAAGATTGTGAAAAAATAAATTCTAATTTAGATAATTCAAGTGTTAAAAATTTATCATCAACATCAGCAACATCAACAGAACGAGTTGTTAAAACAAATAAAAAAAGATCAAGAAATGGCAAAAGAAGAGTTGATGATTTTAGTAAAAAAAATGAACGTACTAAATCAACATGTGATATTGTTACAATGGTGTCACTTGTGAGTGATGCTGACAGTGATTCTGATGTTGAAAAAAATTCACCAAGAGATGATAAATTAGTACGTCAATTAAAATGTAATTTTCCAACAACGCCAATAATTAAAAGTTGTCCATTAACAATAAATTCTGGTAATTTAACAAATTCAATAATTGACAATAGCAATAATTCATTGATACCAAGAAGAGTCATAAAATCAGGTAAAAAAAAAAATAAAAAAAAATTGATAAATAATTTTAAGTGTAGAAAACAAGACAACGAAAGAATTCAAGTTATTTTAATTTTATTTAAAAAGATAATTAATCAAGTAAATGCATGTATTTAACAGTGACAATGACTCCTGTGGATGTTAGGTGATAGTCAAGAGGTTTGCATGGCATAAAAAAATTAATTAAACTTGACGGACGACGACACGCGATCAGCACGTTATAATATAATCAAAACAACATCATGCACATACCACAAAAAGTCACCAGTGTGTCCACTCGTATTATAAAAAAAATATATTTTAAAATTAATTTACATTTGTTAGTATCATTTCAGCAAGATTATTCAGCAATTGATGCTGCTGATATACAACACAATGATTTTATACCAAAAATAATACAAGACAATGATGTGAGAACAAATTGGCAAACAACTTGTGATGATGATCCAAAATTATCATCGAAAAATTCAATAAATTATTGGCAAGGTATTATTGAAGAATCATCAACATTGACTGATCGTGAGAAACGATGCTTAGTCGTACCAATCGGTGATCAAAGAGATAAAAAAAGAAAATTTCAAATTCAAAAAATAAAAAATAATACAACTAAAAAGTAAGCAATCAGCTATTTTTAATAAATTTTTTTTGAATATTAATAATAAATCATTGATTTCAATGTCAATTTTAAAAATATATATTCGTGATTTTATTTTATTTTTAAGACAAATTAAATTGGTTGTCCTTGATTTATGATTATTTATTTTTGATATGCCAAGGTAAAAAATATCATTAGCTTTTTATTGAAAATGTTATTAACAAAAAAAATTACATCTTGATAAAAAATAAAATGAATATTTTATTTTGAAGAATGTTTGATTTTTTTTTTTTATATTCGCGTGGCTGATATTATAACTGCATACGAGGTAATTTCGATTTCTTCAAGATTTATTACCCTGAAGAAATAGTAGAACAAATAATAATGTGGATTGGTAAATCAGAGAGGGAGGAAAAAAAAAATAAAATAAAATAAAGGAGGCCAACCAATATGGCTAGTAATACAAATATGCTAAGGGCAAGATAAAGAGGCATCACGGTACCATCTAGTGGTACCACGAACTATTTGTAACATTTTCAAAATCAAGTCCATGCATATATTCCTCGTGGACAAAAGTGCAATTTTATTATTTTATTTTTATTCTATTTGCATGTTTTATAAACATTATTTATTTACAAAGTTAGATCATTGGATCGTCAACCTGGTTACTGTTAATGAGTCTCATGACCTGGAAGAAAAAAAAGAAAAGAAAATATGCTTCAAGATCAACAAGACTCATCAGTGGGTTTGATGTTAATTTTTATGCTTTTAATTGCAGTGAGGAACATCAGCCGAATATTATTCAAATGGATATGAAAGATTTTGGATCTGGAAGATCAGTATCATCTGGTGGTTTGAATGAGACAACAGTTAGGTCTGGAAGTTCAGTAACACTTACAGCATCAATATCAAAGGTAATTAATTAATATTTTATTTTTGGTGGTGCCTCAATTGATCAAGATGACGTTATGATTTTATCAGCTAGTCAAGTCAAGTAGCCTTGATCAAGATTTTGTTGATCAAGAAGCTGTTGATGCTGATGTTGAACCACATTTAAGAACAACCAAGGAAAAAGAATGCTGGCATCTTTATAGAAAAATGTGTGACAAGGGTGTTTGTGTTAGCTTTGATACTGTATTGAGGTAATTTTATTTATATAATATTTTTCATTAAATTAATTAATTTTATTTTTTCTATATGAATTTAGGGGCATGTTGACACCAACAGAATATCGTCTTCGTCGACGAGAAATTACCCAACAAATTTAACAAAAAATATTTAATAAAAATTTATAAAAATACTATTTTTGTGTGTGAAAATTAATAATAATTATTTTTATTAAAAAAAAAAAAAACAATCAGCAAATAAATAATATTTTTAAATTGAAAAAATAATAATAAATAAATTAATAATTATATTTATAAATTATGTAACTTAATTAAAAAACAAAAAAATTCATAAAAAAAAAAAATATTTGAGATTAAATTTCTACATCAATAAATAACTGAACGTTTCTACAATGTTGATTAACTTATTACTTTTCTCCCCTTGATCTGATGAATAAATTTATCTGAATGACGTCAGGAACACGTGTGATTGTTAGGTACTTGTATGTTGATCAAGGCTATAAATATTCAATTATAGATAATCAAGTGTTATCAGGATGTTGTGTTTATAACAAGTTTTGACTCATCATCACCAATAATTCAGATCTAAATAAAAAAAATAATAATAATAACGAATGTTAATAAATATTTAAAACAACATATAAAATATTTAATAAACAAACACATAAAAAAGGGAATGGAAAATAACAGGTGATAAATATTTTATTGATAGTTTATTGTTGTCATGACACAAGCAACACAAGCACGATGATGTCGTTTAAAAAATGGAAACAAGGTTAATAACCAGGACAAAGCAAAATTAGAGCATAAATTATATTTAGTAAGTTGTTGTTGTTGTTGTTTAATTGTAATTACGTTGTTGGATTTTAAAGATTTATTTTAATTACAGGCAAGAGAAAATCCGAACCAATTTTTTGATATATCTGATTGCAATGTCAAGGCTGTACCAAATGGTATTTATTCACTATGCAAAGTATTCAGAAAAAAGAGCTGAAAATGATGAAAAATAAATTATCATCATTGTCTGGGGTGGTAATGATAACTGATCTTTCATTATTAACAATTTTAGATTTAAGTGATAATGAATTTGACAGTTTACCAAGTGAAATTAATTATCTAAAATCATTGGAGGTAAAAGAATTAAATCAACATTTTAATATTAATATTAAAAAGTAATTTTTTTATTTAAATTTCTAGGAATTTTATTTACAAAATAATTGTTTAAAAACTACCAAAGAATTGACTGACCATTTAATTAATGTATCACAATAATAAGCCTGTCGCCAGAAAATATGAATAATTTAAAAAATTTAAATACCCTGGATATCAGCAACAATAAAATAACAAAATTACCAAAATCATTGGGTATGCTTGAACACTTGGAGACAATTAATTTTGATGGTTTGAGTATTGAATATCCACCTGGTGATATTGTCCAGCAGGGTCTTGTTGCCATCTTGATATTTCTAAAAGAATGTGGAATTAATTGTGATAAAATATCAGAAATTAATAATAAAGTTTCTGATTCTAATTCAATCAATTAAATTAAAAAATAAAGATGATAAAATTGAGGTTTGATTTTTATAAAATAATAATTTTATTTTTTATTTTATTGCTTCTATTATTTTTTTATAGTATTTCTTTTTTTTAATTTTTTTTTAGGAAACATTATTGAAGATAGAAACAGAAGTAGCACGTTATTATTTTATTTTTATCAAAAAGGATAATTTAATAAATTAATTTAATTTATTTTTAGGAACGAAGACAAAATGACTTGCTAGAACTTGAAAAAACAATTAAAAATCATCAACAGTACGAGTTGGAGCTACAATCTTTACACAATGATAATAAAAAAAAATTGCTAGTTAATTTAGCAGAACAACAGACAAAATTAGAAATTGAAATAACGAAAGTACAACAAGAAAGAGAAATAAATCGTTCACGTTTATTGTCATTTATTTATGATACTGAAAAAGATGCTGATGGTATTATCAAAGAATTTCTATCAACAAGTGAAGCTGAACGTCAAACACAAGCTGAATTACTTGAACGTGAAAAAAATGAACAAATGGGAATACTATCAAAATGTCATAATGATCAATCAGCATGTCGAACAAAAGAAACACTACATTCAATGGAGTTATTATTACAAGAAGAATTATTAGCTGAAAAAAAAATAGAAGAATATACAAAATATCGTGATTCCAATGCTCAATCATTATTAAGTGTAGAATTAATAAATAATAATCATTTAGCAGAAGTTGTTAAGGATCAAAAAAAAGATCGTGATGATTTAATTGATAAAATAAAAAATGATGAGATACTACAAAAAGCAGCACTTGTTGGTCTTCTTGAAAAAAGTGATACAAGATCATGGAGTATTGTTCAACAAGTTAATCTTGTACAATCACAACTTGTTGCATTGACAAACATTGAATTAGAAAGAAAAAAATTACAAGTTAATCAACAAATAAATGATCTTGCTGATAAACGTGTTATACTAATGAAATATTAATTGATTTATTAAATCAACAAGAAAAACGTCGTGGACAATTGATGGAAACAATTGATCAAATGGAAAAAAAAAGAGAAAAAGATAATAGTCTATTTTGGTTGATGCAATATCAATCATTGATGGAAGTTAGACCACAAGGATTGCTAGAAGGTTTAGAACCAACACTTGTTCGTCATGTTGCTATTGCTGGTGCCTTACATTGCCTTCCATTTTTATCAACATTACCAGGAATGCTTCCTCATGTAACACATGATGATTTAATTGAAATTGGTATTAATAATGAAAATGACAGATGTGCTGTTATACTTGCAGCTAATAATTATTTAGCTGAAATAAACATGTTGGATTCATCAACAACAAAAATTAATGAGCCTTCAACTAGTGATACTAATAATCAAGACAACAAATCAACAATGTCAAGTATTAGCTCAACAGAGTGTGTTGTTTGTTTTGATTCTGAGGTTAGTAAAAAAAATTCATTTACATTTATTTATTTTATTATTAATCAACTAATTTTTATTTAAATTTACATTTTACAGTGTCAAGTTATTTTTTTACCATGTGGACATTTGTGTTGTTGTGAAAATTGTTCAAACATGGTAACAACTGAATGCCCTATGTGCACTTTGATACAACGAAAATTCAAGTTAGAAAACCTTAATGTGCAAATTATTATTTATAATAAATTTCCACGTTTTGATTGTTTATTAATTGACATCAATAATTTTTCAAAGTATTAAATAGTGTGATAATTATTTCATTGTCACGTGTGTCGTTTTTTATACAAAATAATTCACATTTGTTGTTGATAAAAATTTTTTACATTTTAAATTTTTTTCCATTTTGTCACGTTGCGCAATGAAATCGATAAATAAATTATAAATTGTGCCTGAATTTTAGCATAAGATGATAATGTAAAAAAAAAAAAAATAATAATAGTCTGCCTTTAGCACTAAATAAATAACACAAATTTGTAATAGTATTAATATGAACAAAACAAATAAATTTATTGAATTGTCTTTTGTAAAAATAATGAATTTAATGAAGAAAAAAAAAAAACTGTTTACATTTGATTTATTTATAAATTACTCATCTTCAGTCATGTCAATAACATCATCATCTGGCTTTGATGTTTGTAATTTCTTTTTAGTATTAGCATCTTTTTTTTCTCTTTGTGATTTTTTAAAATTTTCCAATGCATCTTTTAGACCATCAATAAATTTATCAAATTCAATATCTTCAATGGCTTGTATAACATCAGTACCACTTATTGTTTTTCTGTTATTTTTTTTGGCAATTGTATTTGCAGCTGTTGTCAAGTACAAAATAAATATTGATGCTGCTTTTGCAACAGCAATTCTTGCTTCTTTAGCAACTGTAACACCATCAGGTAATGCCTCCTTGATGATTCTCGTAACAACAGCATTTGGAAGATTAAGATCTTCAACTCTTTCAGCCATCTGTAATTATTAATAATTATATATTCAATTATTAACAAAGCATTTTTTGTTTGTGACTTGTGTTGATTAATTTACAAATTAAAAATACTAATGTTATTGTAATACACAAATTTTAATTACCTTTTGATAATGAAAATATACAAATTATATTTTTAAATAATTAACACTTTTTATTTTTATAATTTATATATGATATTGTTAATAACAAATAGAATGTAAACAAACTTTTCCCGCGTTTGCAAGGTTAGTTCACACTTCACATGCAGAATGGATCCAGCAAAAGCTCCAAAGCACCAAAGTGGCGCTGATGGCTCAATCACCAATTGTCTGTGTTGGTTTATTTTTTTTTTTCATATATGTATATTAAAAAGAAGACACACACACACAAGTGTAATGTGTCAAAGTCAGTTGTCAACATTGTCAATTGACTGGAGTAAAAAAATAATAGATAATTCGCAAGATTGGCAATTTGGTACATTGATAGGGGTGGAGAAAATTATTCTGGTGCTCTCTGATTGCGTATTAAATAAACAGCTTGTTACAGTCGAAAAATATTAAATAACAAAACAGGAAGAGTCTATTATTTATATTGTTAAATTAATTGTATTAATGTTTATAATTTGAGATATTTATTTGTTAAAATATGTCAAAAATCGAAGAGGGAAATGCGCACATTCGCGCAGCTGAAAAAAGGTATTGAACGTGTATATTTAATAGTAATTAAATATTTAATTAATTAATTAATTGTAAATTAATTTAAACAGTTTGAAGACTACTTTACTAAAGTGGAAACCTGATTATGAAGTTGCTGCTGATTCTTATAATCAAGCTGGTAAATTATTTTTATAATTTTAATTTAATATCTTGGCTAATCATTTTAATTTGTTTTTTTTTAGCAACTTGTTTTAGAATTGGAAAATCATTAAAACAATGCAAAGATGCATTATTAAAATGTGCTGATTGTTACAAAGAAAATCGATCGTATCCTTTTTTTATTTAAATAAAAAAATAAATCATAAATAAAAATTGTTTTCCTTAAGTACTTTTGTTATTCATGATAATTTAACAGATGGTTTCATGCAGCCAAGTGAGTTGACAATTTAATTTGAATATTTTAACAATTTAATAATCGAATTAATTTTTAGGAGCTTGGAACAGGTGATTTTGATCACAAGAGATTTAGGGGATTTATCAGAGATACCAGCTCTTGCTCACAGATCATGTTCACTGTATCAGCAACATGGTTCCCAAGAATCTGGTGCAAATGTTCTTGATAAAGCTGGTAAAATGTTGGAAACAAGTGATCCAGAAGCAGCTTTACCATTATTTCAAAGAGCAGCTGAAATAGTTATGGTAATAAAAACAAAATGACAAACAAAATATAATGTCAATGTTGTTATTACAACTGAAATGATAATAATTATGATAAATTAAACAGGGTGAAGATAGTCCTAGACAAGCAGCCGAGTACCTGAGTCGAGTGGCAAGAATACTAGTTAAACTTAAAAAATTTGATGAAGCAGCAAATGCAATACGTAGAGAAATTGGTATGCATCAAAGAATTGAACATATGCCATCAGTTGGAAGACTTGCTGTTGTTTTGGTACTTGTACAATTGGCGAGAGGTGATCAAGTTGCTGCTGAAAAAGCATTTAGAGAATGGGGAAATTGTTGTGATGATCCAGAGGTAATTTAATGATCAATAATAATTATTAATCAACAATCAATTTATAAATTATTATTTTATGGATATATTTTATAGATTCAAACATTGGAAATGTTACTTCAAGCATACGACAATGAAGATGCAAATGCAGCTCGTGCTGCATTGAATAGTCCATTTATAAAACACATGGATGTCGAGTATGCTAAACTTGCAAGAGATCTTCCATTGCCACAACAAGAGTATGCTGTTCCACCAGCTGGTGTTATTGCAAATGCAGCACCACCATATGTATCACCAAAAATTGATCAACCATCAAGCAGTACAGAGACTGTTGAAGCTGAAGTTAACAATGTCATTAATTTATTTCTATTTATCATCAATGATTCATCAATAATCCATCATCATTATTATAATATTTGTATTTTTTTTTGTTTAGGACACAGAGACAATTGAAAAAGCAATGACATCAACAACATTAGATGACAAAACACCATCACCATCAACAACACAAGATGAAAAAATTAACAATGAAGATGAAGATTATGAGGGTGGTTTATGCTGATTAATTAAATAAATAATAATTTAAATTACGATTATTTATCAAGAGATTAATAAATATATCAATAGAATGATTTATCTTGTTAAAATTGCACACTATTTTTGACAATTTTAATTGATTATTATTGAATTTGGCTTGGGCAATATGTCACAATTGCATTTAAAGCTTTGAAATAATATTATTATTGTATATTCGCAGATCCCTTGTCCATAGTTGATATAAAATAAAACATTTAATTTTCCCGTCAATTTGTTATTTATGTTTATTTTTGTGTTATTGTTATTAAAAATATAATTGAATGATTGGAATTTTTTTGTTTTAAAAAATATAATATTTAATATCTTACCTTTTTGGTTTTTTGTTTGATGATTAATGACACTTTAAACTTGAATTAACAATTATTTAACTGATAAATTATTTATGTGCACTATTGTTTTTTACTTGATCACTTTTTATTTAAAAATATATATAAATAAATAAATAAACTAAAATAAACTAAAATAAACATAACGCTTTTTTTGGAATTTCGGAATTCTCCTTGAGCGCACTCTACACATGAATAATTGTACCCACCTAAACTCTTTACATAAAAAAAAAATATTATTTAAAAAAACAAGTATACTGTTAAAAAACACGAACGTATTTTCCGATGATCCTCAATTATTTAGCTATTCTTTCTCAAATTAAAAAAAAATTCAATAGATAAAAATTAAATTCAAGCGAAAAAAAAACAGTCAAATTTAAAATATAATTTATTATTATATTTATATTTCAATATATAAGTGTATTTTTTATTTTTTATGAGACAGTATCCAACACAACTCGACATACTAAAATTGAAAAAAATAAAATAGAACAAAGTTTCCAACAATTTATTCGTTGTGTATTTGTCTATGTATTTTTTTTATTTTTTTTTTTTGTCAAAATAATTTTATACCAGCTAAGAAATAATAAATGATAAAACAAAAAGTTATATATTAATTTTTTTCTCAATTTTTTATTTTAATAAAACTTTTAATTTTCAATTATAGAACAACATTTTAATTTTTTAAATTTTTTTAATAATTGAATATTTGAATTTTAAATAATTAATCATTACTATAACAAATAATTGATTCTTACTTATTTTATACATACAATTTTTTCAAGTTCACAGAGATGGTTTCTAAATTTTATCGGCGTAAGTTTTTTTCAACAGATTAATAGTATTGTCAATTTCGTAATCCGAGTATGTTCCAATCATTTTTTGACGTTGAAATGTTTTTAATAATTCTATATAGCATTTATTTTTTAAATCAGCTGGTGTTAAATACTCAAAACGACTCATTAATGCGTCAAGCAACATAGAAGCTGTTCCATTGGTCACAACTGTACACTTATCGATGTATGCATCAAGTACGAATGCTGCCTTATTTACGTTGTTAAACTCATAATTTATACACAAAGTACTCAAGTCTTTCCAGAGAGCGTCTACGTATTTTCCAAATTTAGAAAATTCATTCATATCTGCTCGAAATGTTTCTAAAAATTGTAATTTATATGATGAAGTATATTTTGGAGCTGCTTCAATAACGGTTTCTAAAATCAAAAATTAAAAAAATTATAAATTATACTAATTATTAATATATTATATATACATGTATATTAGTATTTCTAGTCTACTTGATTTCTAATCTACTTGCCTTCAATAATCGACGATGATGGGCCCTGAATTCTTTTAGCATAAAGTTGTTCCAATCGATTGATGTTATCTTCAACTTCGTCTTCAGAGTATCGTCCAGTTAATTTTTGTTTTTGCATTTCTTTTAATAATTTTATATAGAATTCATTTTTCAAATCTGCTTCTTCACATTTCATCGTACGATAAAGTATTCTATTAATCCAGAATTCATCCCCTTCTTTTTTTAAACGATTAACGATAAATTTTTCTACAGCATTTCCTCGATGATCCTCATAATTTACATAGACATTGCGTAACATTTTCAAGAAAGTTTCGTTACCTATTTCAGCGATCATTGCGCTATATTTGTCTGAATATACTGAACATGTTGCAGGTCCACTAAAACGTAGAATTTCTCTTTCTAACATTGAGTTTTGATAGTCCAATACTATATACAATAAAAAAATAACGTAATGTATTAAATAATAAATAAATAATCAAAATTTTATACAGAGAAAATTTTTTTTTCAATATAATATTGCACCAATACCCATAAGGCTACTGATGAACAAATCAAGTTTTTTAGTAGTATGGGTGTGCGCGGAAACACACACTAGCAAGCAAAGTTTACACGTACACAAAAACCATGCTTGTTTTTATGTCACGTGTGCCACGTGCTTTTTGACATTTTACATTTTTTAAATTTATAAATTTAATTATTGAAAAATATGAGAAATAATAATATAAATAGTTAATATGCAATTAAAAAATAAATAATTTTATGATTAAAAAAATACCACAATACCTCGATAAAGAACAGTTGAAACAACGATGACAAAGGTCATAAATATTTTATCAGAAGCCATATTTTAAAAAAATAAATAAATCAATAAAAAAAAACTATTAATAATTTATATATTTAACTCGAATTCTTTCACAACAAATTTTTAATTTAATTAAATGTTAAAAAAAAATTTATAGAATGTAGTTTTAGCGAAATGCGACTGCACTCGAACAGTAAAATTTTGGTACTGAGGAGTGAGGAGCCTGAGGAGCACTGAGGAGAGACACAGTTTTTTTTCTCTTCAAAAAGAATTTTATTACAATAGAATATTAGACCAATGGGTGAACGTGGTTGGTATAGGGATAGCTTTTCTTTTTACCATGGGGCACAAGCTCTTAGACAATTAGACAATAAACATTTGGTTGAGATGCATATATGCACATAAGTAAAAGATCATATCTCTCTCTGGCTTATATTTGTATTGTTGAATTTAAAAAAAAAAAAATTATGAGTTATAATTTAGGACGTTTTTTTAAATACCTATAGTAATATCCAAATAATCATACTCATAAATAAAAAATCAAAATATTATTAAATATATTTAATTACTTTTTATATTTTTTAATTTATAAATAAAAAATAAAAATTATATTTGAAAATTTTGATGATACCTATAAATAATTCATTTCTTTTTTTTTTTTTTTTTCGTACATCACTCTTTTAGTTCAATAAACAAGAAATAAATTAAATTTTTTAACTGGTATCAGTTAAATTTTTCATTTTACTTTTTAATCAATGAATAAAGAATTGAATTAAAAAATTTAATATATTTTTTTTTTATTAAATATCTATTTATAATTATACAATTGGAGGGAAAAGATGTGTGCAACCAATGAAATGATTGACAAATAGATGGCACCCAAAGTCTCATCTTGCATACTGTTATAGAATTAATTATTCAAATGGGTTAAATAAATTAACTGTGAATTTATTATTTATATATTATTAATTATTTATTCTTTATTTTATTTTATAATTATTTTTATATTATATAATTTATTTTATACTTTATTTTATTTATTCCATATAAAAAATCATGTGTGGTGACATCTTACAGACGCATTATTAGGGAAGTTGGATAACATTCAGAGAGAGAGAGAGCACAGAGAGAGAGAGAAAAAAAAATTGTATGTATACAAGATGGCTGCGCCCGGTCATACAAACTACAAAGTGATGTATTTTGTTCAATGTCGTTTTTAAAAATTATCAGGTATCTAAATACATTTCCTAATAATCAACTTAAAAAGATAAAAATTGTACTAAATAATTATAATCAATAATTCAATTCAATAATTGTTTTTGTTGTTGTCGTAAAATTAACGTGTAACAGTGAAAAAAAAAAGGTAAATAAAAAAAAAGATAAAAAAAAAATAGTAAATAAATAGTGGAGTTTAATGTTAATAATAAAATATAAAAAATATGAAATTATTGATAAAGTGTGTTGATTAGATTGGTGAATGCAGCCAAGAGGACGATGATGATGATGATGATGATGTTGACCAAGAGGCGACGGGGGTGTTGGAGGTGGTGGTAGTGGTGGCAAGGAAGAGTCACAAGAGATAGAGAAGGCAGCAGGGCAAGGCAGGGTGTTGTGAGAAGGAGGACACACACAATACATGCAATACATGTTGTCCCAGACATCCCGGGGTTGGCATCACCCAAGCGAGTGAATCTGCTGCTGCTGCTGCTGCTTTTGCTTGGCTGCTTCAAAGCGTTACGTGTATTTAACAATCGTCGTCGAGGAAGGGATAAAAAATAAAAAAAAAATATATATCAACGAAGCAAGAGGAGAGGATTTACATTTTACACCAGTGTGTGCTTGTGACGATTGTGTGTGGCTGTTAGGAGGTGAAAAGTAGTACGAAATATTGGTGCTGTTGGAAGGTCTTATCCACGAGGAAGGCCAAGTGAATATTACGTTGTGGTTAAAACTTTTTTTTAAGTGCATAAATTAAATAAAACACAGCTAGTTAATTCAAAAACAAAAAACTATTTAATAACAAACTTGTTGAAAAAAAAAAAAAAAACAAAAGGTGATTGAAATTTATTTAAAAAACAATTATAAAAAGACTGTCTTTGAAGATGGATACCAGGGAAAAGTACGATGAATTGTGCAGGCTATGTGCCTCGTACGACGCCGTTAAAATGAATATATTTGGTCAGGACGGAAAAAATCGACAATTAGTTGATAAAATACAAACTTGTCTTCCATTCAAGGTGAGTTAATTAAATAATTAATTATTTACAAAAAAAAAATAAGTTTGTTAAAGGTTAAAAAAAAATTAATAAATTGATTTTAAATTTAAATAACAGTTGGAATATTTAATATTTAAGTTAAAAAAATAATAAAAAAATTATCGAGGAGGCGCGGCCCATGTAGTGTCGCAGTTGTTTGTCACAATTTGACAATATATATGCGGTCGGGTGAGCGAGGTCGGCAGGCTCTCTCGGTGATGACGACGATATCACCGAGGCCTTAGGCCAACAGTATTTATTCATCGTCGTCATTATACATGTGTAAATACTCTTCTAAAAAATCATCATTCACAATAAATTTTATACAATATTTTGCTCCAAAAAATATACAAAAACAAATTGGCAGTTTTTTTTTTTTTAAACAAAAATATATATATATCATTTAAATTTGTTTTTGTTGTCATTTTGAAACACGTGAGGCGAGTTTTATTTTTTTCAATATATATATAAAAAGATAAATATACGTTGTTATTATTATTATTATAAAAAGAAGGGGAAATAGATGAATAGCTAGATGTTGTATAAATAGATATAAAAATTATGTGTGGATGTAGTTGGGCAGCTGGAGGAGGTTGAATTGGCTTCTGGCTTGTTGAATGATGATAGAAAGGAGAGAGAGAGACTGGACCGGCTGAAGGCCTCCTTTCTGTTGTATTGATCTTCAGGAGTAATAGCAACAGCAGCAGCAGCAACATCAAGAACTTCCTCTAAATCCTGAAACGTGTTCTCTCTTTCTCTCTCGTTTTTTTTTTTTTTTTTTTTCACTTTTTAAATTCATTTTTCCCCTCTTTCTTATTGTCAAAAATTACTCACTGCCAGTTTCAAACTTCCTGGGCCCACCCGGTCATCGAAATACGATCTTGCATTTATTTTTTATCCCTCCTCTCTCTCTTCACATGTTGGGGTTTCAAAAAATCCTCTAGTATCTTAAAAAATATTTTTTAAAAAATATGATAAATAATTTTATATTATCAAAAAAAAAAGAAAAAGAGATTTTTTTTTTTTTTTCATTAAAAAAAAAATAATTGAATAAAACAAAAAAAAAAATAAATGTGGTTTTGGGTGTTGTTGAATTGGTTGGATACGTGGTCATCCAAATTTCAATGAGCCTTGTATTTTACTCTCATCCTGCCTTTGCTTGGCTGCATCCGGTAGTCATCGTCATCATCATCATCACCGTCGTCGTCGTCGTTGTCCCCGTTGCCGTTGTTGTAAATTCCCCTGTCTCCTCACCTCCTACCGTCCCTCTTATCTTTAATTTTTTTTTTTTTTTTTATTACACTCCATCATTCGTTGTGTTCGTGATGACTCTTCCCACCACTTCCATTAGTTGAGAATGTGCTGATGTTACTATTGCTGTTGTTTGTATCTTCTTGTTGGTTGGTTGGTTGGTTGATTCGTTGGTTCGTTGGTTTGTTAGCTGGTTGATATACTATGTTGCGTGGATCAAACCGAGTCGTTTGTTTCCTCAGTCCGAGGTTCACTCTTTTCTCTCGACTCTCTTATTTCATGACGAAGCAACATCATCATCCAACACTCACCACCACCAATTCAATACAAAATTAAATTTACGTCAACGTGACCTCAAAGAAGACAACTCTTCTCTCTACCTGACTTACTGCATATGCATCTTTATTTTTTATTTATTTTTTTATTATTTATTCGTGACGACGATATTTCACCAGAATAAAATTGCTTCTCTCTTGTTGACCTCAATTTTAACCTTATCACAATACTGTGGTTATTTCATGCAATTGAATTACATGAAAATTATAATTTTATTTTTTTAATTTTCTTATTATTTTTATTAATTTAAATTTTCCATAAATTGATTAAGACTTGACGTGTTTATTTTAATTAAAACACTTTTGTAAATTCAAATAATTATTTTAATTTAAAACAGCTGTTGTATTTTTTATTTTTTTCGATAATTTTGAAAAATAATAATTGTATTTTCATTGAGAAATATTTAATCGCCAATATAACAAGAACAACAACAACATCAACTGGTGTTGATGACTCAGTATATTGAGATTTATGACACCTTGACCTGAATAGAAAATAAAAAAAAATATATATAAATATAATTTATTACAGCTACTACATGTGTTGTGATTTAATTAATTAAATTTCTTATCAGTAATTTTATAATTTTATTTACAGATTAATGAAGATGATCGATTACCAAAATGTTTGTGCTACAGATGTATGTACAATTTGGAAAATTTTTATGACTTTAGAACAGCATGTGTTAATGCTGTTGCATTACTTGAACGTAGTCTTCCATCAAATGATTCCGTAAGTTGAAAAAAAAAAAAAAAACAAAAACAATTAATCAAGCTGAAAAATTAATGATAAATAAATATGTTTTATTTAACAGAAAAATGGAGGAAGAAATGGTATAGATATGGAAAAATGTTTTGAGCTACGTACAGAGCTATTGAAAGAAAAAGAAAAAATGCCAATATTAATACCAGAAGCACCAGTTGTTAATCCAAATGCTGCCCTAGGTACACCACCAAGATTAAATTCCGATGGTGAAGCAATACATGATTTAGAAATGGGACAATCAAGTACTGATGATTGTCAATATTATCTAGATGATAATAATCATAATAACAAATCAGATGAATATGAAATGGATATTGAATTAAATCCATCTGATTTTCTTGACATGATAACAGACATGGAATCGTCAAATCAAATTGACCAAATATCATCACATGATGTATTTAAACATACATCAGAACAACATGAAGTTTATGTATGTTCATTGTGTGATAAAGCATTTAGTTCAAAGGGACATTTATCATTACATGCTAAAATTCATGTTGGTGCTGAAAATGATGTTGTAGGAGAAAAAGTTATAACTGATGATCATACATCATACAAACGACCCTATCAATGTGATTTATGTAATAAATCATATTCAACAGCTAAACACAGATGGGGTCATGTATCAACAACACATCGTGGTCATCCAGCAGTAACATGTCGTTTTTGTTCACGTATTTACTCAACAAGAATTAATTTAGAAGAACATATTAAATCAAGACACACTGGTTTATCAGCACCACCTGAACCACCTGGACCATATATACAACAAGATACACGTTTTCAATGTAAAAAATGTCCAAAATGTATACAAATATAACTGATTTAAATAAACACAGTCGTGTATGTATTGTTGGTGGTGGTGTTGGTAATGAACGTACTAAAAATAAAAATAAAAATAATCATAATAATAAATTACCAATAAAAGGTAAATGTTTAATGGATGCATCAGACGACATGTCAAGTAATGAATCAGATGATTATAGTCGTGAATATCGTAATGCTGAAGCTAAATTATCTAAAAATCCACAATTAACAATACTTAAACAAGCATTAACACGTAATAATAATAATAACAATAATGAAGGTATTAATAAACGTTTAAAAATTAAAGATAAAAAGAAATTAATAATTAAAAAAGAAATGATTGATGGTGGTGGTTATTCAAAAGAGTATGAAAAAATACAAGAAAAACCATATATTTGTACATTATGTAAAAAAGATTTTGTTGTTAAATCATCATTAAGTAGACATATATTATCATCACATGGTATTGATCCATCACCATTTATTGAAAATGATAAATGTCTTAAAAAATTATTATTAATGCCAACAGCAACAAATAATAATATTAAAAGTGAACCATTAGAAATTAATTCTATAAATCAAGAAGATGAAAATGATGAGAATGATGATGAGGAAGAACAACAACAACAACAACATGATGATGAAACAATAAATGATAATCATATTGAAATTGAAACAGTATTTGTTTGTGAAATATGTACACGTGATTTTAATGATCGTGCATCATTATGGTTACATATACGTGCAACACACAAAGAATATGCTGCATTTGCATGTGGTATTTGTTTAAAAATATGTTCAGATAATGAACAATTATTAAATCATGTTAATATGTATCATGGTGGATCAAAATTATTAGTATCTGAACAAAGACGTTATAGTTGTACAATATGTGGTAGACAGCATGATTCTAGAAAAAAATTAATAACACATGTGTCAATACATAATATTGATTCATCATATGATCCAGCTAATTTTGTACAGCTTAATTCAAATTATTACAGTGATAATATACCAATAATAAATGATGGACAAGAACAATGGACTGATTTTGATGCTGAAGATGGTGAAAAAGTAAATTGTCATGTTTGTTTTAAATCATTTCCAAATGAAGATCATTTAATACGTCATCAACGTAATGCACATAAAACAGATCAATTAATAAATGATACAACAGCAACATTATCAACAACACCATCATCATCATCAACAACAACAACAACAAATGGTACAAAAGGACCATATAATTTATTTTATGTTTGTGAATTATGTGGTAGTTCACATCCAAGTAAATGGGAACGTTGGCTTCATGTATCAAATACTCATTATGATGATGCAACAATAAAATGTGAACGTACTGATTGTGCCAAAATATTTTCAACAAAATCATTAAAAAATGATCATGTACAACATCATGCAATGCAGGGACCATCACCAAATACATGTGAAATATGTGGTAAATTATGGGGAAGTAGAGTTGATTATTGGAAACATGTTATGGGTGTACATGCTGATACAGTACCATTAATATGTGGTGTTTGTTTAAAAGTATTTCCTGATGTTTATCAACTTAGTTTACATGTTAAAAAAAATCATTGGCCATTGACAAATGGTGATTTTAGTTGTGATATTTGTGGTCGTCCATATTCAAATAAATCAAAAATGTCACGTCACAGAAAAATACATGGTATTGTTGATAATGATTTGATGATGATGACGACAACAATGACAACAACAACAACAAATGGTATGTCATTATTAAATCAAATAAATAATGATGATGATAATAATATTATGATGAATGATAATATACAAGATTATAATTTAACATGTGAAATATGTACAGATAAAAGTTTTATAAATTGGGATGATTTATGTAATCATCGTAGATTAACACATGGTTTATTTCCATGTGATTTGTGTAATAAATGTTATGGTAGAGCATCACATCTTTGGAAGCATGTTAATAGAGTACACAAAGGACATAGTGATGTAACATGTCGTTATTGTTTAAAAACAAGTGCATCAAAAGATCATCTTGCTGCTCATATTGCTAAAACTCATCGTTATGAACCAGATGAAAAACAACAATTAATTAATAATTACATTAATAGTAAAACAAGTGGTGGTAGTAGTGGTGGTGGTGGTGGTGTTGGTGTTGGTGGTGATGATGATGTTATTCATCATTGTGAAAAATGTAATAAAGGTTTTCATAAAAGATATTTATTACGTAGACATATGAAAGGTTGTCAAAATTATCGTAAAGATCCTGGTGCATTATTAACACGTTGTCGTGCATGTGAAAGAATATTTAAAGATCGTGCAAGTTTACAAAAACACATTGAAAATCATCACAGTAGTTATACATGTCATTTGTGTAATGAAACAATAACATCAAAACTTGGTATTATGACACACAATAGAATTAATCATATGAATCATGATGATTTAACATGTACATCATGTAAAAAATTATTTAGAACAAAAGAAGATCTTGATGTTCATAAAAAAGATCATAAATATCATAATTCATTAAATGTTTGTGATTTTTGTGGTGATACTGTTGAGAGTAAGCTAAAATTAAAAATGCATATACTTAGTTTACATAGAAATGAAATTGGTGTATCATGTGGTGTATGTTTAATTCCAATGAAAGATCCAAAGGATTTAAAAAAACACGTTGAGGATGAACATCCTGGTATATTATCACGACCAAATACATGTCAAGTTTGTGGTAAACAATATGCATCAAAATGGAAAGCATTTGATCACACTAAAAAATGTCATGGTAAAGTATTTAGAACATGTAAACAATGTTTAGCTGTATTTACAAGTGATGATGATATTAGATATCACTATGAATACATTCACAATGTAACTAAAGAACAACTTGCTAATATTGAAAGTAGTTATGATAATTCATCTAAAATTGATGATCAATCAATTGACATTGATTACTTGGATTATGATGATGATGATGATGATAATAATTCATTATTATACAATAATAGTTTTTCAACAACAAAACGCAAAAGATCAGAGTCACATGAGTGTGATATTTGTTATGAATTATTTGCAAATGACGATGAATTTGGTCAACATTATCGTGATGTACATAATAAAGATCCAGATAAGATGTTTAAAAAAATTAAATCCAAGAAAAAATCTAAAAATCGTGATAATTATGAATGTAAAAGTTGTACAAAACAATTTAGTACAAGATCATTGTATTGGAATCACATAAAAATATGTACAAATAAATATTTAAAAGATGATTTAGAAAGTGGCAATTCAATGTCGATACTTGAATCACATCTTAAAAATAATAATCAATTAAAAATACAACAACAACAACAACAACAATATGATAATAATAATGATGATTTTACTGATGCAGCTGCTGGTGCTGGTGCTGCTGCTGTTGTTGATGATGATGATAATAATGATGTAATGAATGATATGAGTTTAAATATACCTGATTTTAATTTATTTGAAGATATTAATATGCAATTATCTGGACAAAAACCTTTGCCACCATTGATGCCACTGACAACAGTAAAAAATCCACAGCCAACAAAATGTTATCGTAAAGATTCAAGAAAAGTTTATGATGAATCAACAAATACTGTGTGTGCTTGTGAAGTATGTGGTAAACAATGGCCAGCTAAAAAACATTTATGGCAACATTTAATTAGATTTCATCGTGCTGAAGCTGCTGTAACATGTGGTGTTTGTTTGAAATTATGTAAAACATATTTTGATTTATCATGTCATTTAAAAGAAGCACATGAAGCTATATTAAGCTGTGAAGGAAATAATTTTACATGTAAAACTTGTGGTAGATATCACAATGCAAGAAGTAAATTATTACTTCATATGAGTATTCATATTAATAATAATGAACATATTTGGTGTATGAAATGTGCTGTTAGTTTTGAAAATCAAGATAAATTAAATGAACATGCTAATAATTGTATTGTTAAACGTCGTGAAGAAGCTGATGTTGGGGACCAAATTATAGAAAAAAATAATATTAAACATGAAAATGAAGAACAAGAAGAAGAACAACAACAACAACAACAAAATAAAAAAGCAGAAGAGCACGAAGAACAACAAGAACAAGTAGAAGAAGAAGAAGAAGAAGGAGAATATGATGATAAAGGTAGTTTAATTGGTGATGGTGCTTCATTGATGGAAGAAGTTGGTGAAGAAGCTGATTTTGAAAGTGAACATGAAGCATTTGAAGATAATGGTGAAAATAATACTGAACAAAGTGAACATTCACAACACTCTGAAGATTCTGATAGCAGTAGCAGTAGTAGTAGCAGTAATAGTAGTGTTGCAGCATCAGCCAGTGAAGATGAAGAAGAAGAAGAAGCCGAGGCCAATGCCAAAGATACAACAAAATGCTCTGATGTTATTATTAAAGAGCATGAAAGTCATGATGATAAATCAAATATTTCAATTGATATTAAACCAGTTATAAATAATGATTCATCAACAAGTCAAAAAAATAAAAATGATGATGAAAAATTATTAAACACTGTTGATGTAATTGAGCCTATTAATATTAAATGTGAAAAAAATTCTAATAATGAAGAAAAACCATTAATATCAAGTGAATCTTCTCCAAAGCCAGATGATAATGATAATAATAATTATGATAAAATAAAACAAGATAAAGATGAAGAAGAAAATGAAAATGAAGAAGAAGACGAAGAAGAAGAAGAGATGGCAATTGATTCAGAGCATGATGAAAGTGTCGAACAAGATGAACAAAATGAAGAAGAAAATGAAGGTGAAGATGATGATGATCAAGTAGAAGAAGAAGAAGAAGAAGAAGAACAAGAAGACGAGGCGGAGGAGGAAGAAGATATATATCCAGAAGTAAATCATGAAGGTTTAGAAGGCATAAAAGATATTGATTATGAACAATCATCTCCTGATAAATCACACGATGAAATTGAATCTGATAATGAAAATAATGAAGAAGAGGAGGGGGTATTTGTAACTGAGCATGAAGATGAAATGCAAATTGAAAATCTTGATGGTACTGTATTAATGGTTGCAAATGATGCTGATGGAAATCAAATATTAATACAAAGAAATGTTGATGAAATTGAGGCTGATGATAATGAATTGGCTGATGTTACTGGTTATATTTATCAACAAGATAATGTTGAGTATGATGATAATTATACTGATAATAATGACAGTCAAGATGTTGATGAAAATAATGACAATGAAATGGAAATACAGAGTGAAGCTTTAATTGTGGTGAAGAAAGTGAAGATGATGATGGTGATGACGATGATAATTCGAGTGCCAAAAACAGTGTGTCAAGGACGTAGTTTTAAAAAATTCAAGTCCTTGGGTTTTTTTTTTTCTAATTATTATTTGTTTGTTTTGTTTTCTTTTTTTTTTTATATAATTTAGAATGAACAAATAGAATAAGATTTATTTTTTTCTACAAAAAAAAAATAATAATAAAAAACAGTATCTCAATGATACTTTAGTTTCTATTTAAATACAAAAATTAGGATTATTAAAATAACATAATCAATCATGATGAATTTCATAAAAAAATAGCAAATTTAATTTGTTATAATTAATTACAAAAATAATTCACTTGGCTATATAGGTATCTTTGAGTTTACATAAGAAAAGCATCATGTAGCCCAAATATATTCACTTTGTCTTTTTTTGCATGAGTCAGTAGGAAATAATTATAATGTCAGTTGTATTTATTTAAATGGTAATTTGTTTTTTTTTTTGAATATTTTGTGATTCTGTGTTAGTACAAAGTCATTAGACCACAGCTGAATCAACTACAACTATTCAACTTGATACAAATGCTTTGATTGGCTATGGTTAATTCAGCTGTGGTCTAATAATTTTGTGCTAATAAATTTATTATTTACCTTATCCTTTGTTTCTTTGCAACTCAATTGCAATTTGGCTTTGTTGTTCATTTGGCATGTAAAATTAGTAAACAACTTTAAATATTAATTTAAAATTACATAATACATTTAGTATTTTACTTATGTTATATGCCAAATGACCAACAAAGCCAACAACAATATTTTATAAAAAGACGATAAATTCTTTCTTTATTTGCTCTGAAAGACATTGAAATTATTTTCATTTGTTAAACAATAACAAATCAATCGAACAAAGGATAAGATATATATAATTAAAAAAATATACAAGCAATTTATTTGAAATGATAAATGTGTTTGAGCTACATTATGTTTTTCTGATATAAACTTGAGGATAATATACGAGTTATTTACACCTCATTCATTCCAAAGTATTTAGCAAACAAGAAAAACTAATACATCTCATTTTAAGACGACAATTAACAATAAAATTGTACAATTAAAAATTATTTAAAAACTGTAATTTTTTTTTGGTATAATTGAAACATAAGTGAAAAAAAGACAAAATAATTATTAAATTAAATAATAAAACATGAAAAATTCAACTTGTAAATATTGTAATTAGCATAATAATTAAAATAATAAAACAATGTCATAATTTAATATAATTATTATACTATTTGTTTGTTTGTTTTTTAATTTAGAATGAAAATGAAAAATGAACTAATTATTCATATATTTCTACCAATTGATTGAAATAATTTTTTAATAAAACAAGTAACGGCATTAATAAATTAAGAATAGATTTTAATTGTATTTGTGATACGCGATTCGCTACGCCATGTATAAAACAAAGTATATTTACTAATTAAATAATTAATAAATAAAATTCAAATGAAAATAAAATTTTACTTGTTATTTCAAATTGTTTTAAATATTTTAATTATAATTTTGATGATTTAACTTGATGTTTTTCTTTTTTGTTTTCTGCGTTTAATGTTTTTTTTATTAATTGATTTTTTATTTATATATTGTTCAATAATTGATGATATAATTAAAAAATATTTGAAACTTTGGCGCGTTTAATATTGATGCTTTTATTGTATGATAATAGAGCCATCTACCATATCACGCAATATGGCCGCGCTCATATTTCCCTCTTGTCTCCTCGTCTCTTGTTCTTTTTTTAACCAGCTTCCTTCAGCTGAGTCAGGTAAATAATGTCGTTTTAATAATTTAATTAATCTATATTAATCTGAGTGAAAATTATGTATAAATAAATTATAGATCAAGTGCAATTATCATCGATATTAAATTTATAATTAAAAAGTGATATTTTTCTATTATTTTCTATGGCAAAATGAGAAAAAAATTATTTCAATGCGGGCGCATAACCTTATTTAGAGTGCTTTTAGAATGTGTTGAACGCGTGGAATAAAATATTGTGTTATTTATAATTTATAGTACTAAATAATAAATTAACTAATTTAAAATAATTATTTATTACAGATCTTCATCATGAAGCAAATTGTTTGTGAACAGACTGTCAAAGTCCCAGAGGGATTGACTGTTACAGTCAAATCTCGTTTGGTGACTGTTAAAGGACCCCGAGGTGTCCTCAAGAGATCCTTCAAGCACTTGGCTCTTGACATTAAAGTGAGTAATTTTAATTTCAATAATTGAGAGCATAACATGTTAATTAAAATGATAATAATGATGATATTGTTTGGATTCCCCTTCACTGGACTCAGTGATAAATCATATCTGAGTTGTATTAATTTAAAAGACCAATAACATAAATATTGTTGCTTGTTGATTATGTTGTTTACTAAATTTGTCAATGATTAATGTTACAGATGGTTGGTCCAAGAACCTTGAAAGTCCAAAAATGGTTTGGAACTAAAAAAGAGTTGGCTGCTGTAAGAACAGTTTGTTCTCACATTGAAAATATGTTAAAGGGAGTCACCAAGGGATTCCTTTACAAGATGAGAGCAGTATATGCCCATTTCCCAATTAATTGTGTTGCCACTGAAAACAACACAGTTATTGAAATTAGAAATTTCCTTGGAGAGAAGTACATTCGTCGTGTTAAAATGTCACCAGGTGTTACTGTATCAAACTCAACTCAACAAAAGGAAGAGTTAATTATTCAAGGTAACTCACTTGAAGATGTCTCAAGATCAGCAGCCCTCATTCAACAGTCAACAACTGTTAAAAATAAGGATATCAGAAAGTTTTTGGATGGATTATATGTATCACAAAAAACAACTGTTGTCCAAGATGATGATTAATAAACAAACTTTCAAAAAATATACATGTGTAAAAAAATCTTTATAAAGTTTAAAGAAATTATAAAAACAAATAATAGTAGTTTTTTTTTTTTTAAACTATTTTTTACCTTGTTAATTTTAATTTTTTAATAATTTATTGATTTTTGATTTCTTCGTTTTATCAATTGACTAGTAATATATTTTAGACTTGACTAAATATTCAAATAATTTATTGAAAAATAATTAATCTGGTGGATTATAATTGCTTATAAAAATTGACAATCAACAAACTAGAGCAATAAATAAAATGAAGATAAATAAAATGAGCTTTATATAATTTTTATTTGCTTATTTTAATATGAACACAATGTTTTAAATAACTACAATAATTCTTAAATGATCTATTTCGTTGTCTTGGGCATTTTTTTTTTTTTTTTTTTTTTAATAAATTCGATTTTTTTTTTTCACCAAAAAAACATGAAAAATTTACTGGTAAATCCATTTTTCAGCCCACGACGTCCAATTCATAATTTCTTTATCAGAAAACCATAATTTAATTTCCATCTTAGCAGCTTCAAGATCATGTGATCCATGAGTTATATTTTTCTCAATTTGATGAGCACAAAAATCACCTCTGATTGTACCAGGTGCAAAGTCAGTATGTGTACCAAGCATGATACGTCCTGTTTTAACAGCATTAAATCCTTCCCAGACCTTTTATTAATTTAAAAAAAAAAATAAGTATAAAAAACATTTGTTTAAATATTGACAATTATTATTTGTTATCTTTTAAAAAATATATGTATTTAATAATACATGATAAATTTAATTACCATTGCAACAACTGGACCAGAACAAATGTACTTAACAAGAGCTGGGAAAAATGGTTGTTCTGAATGATAGGCATAGTGTTTCTTGACGAGTTCTTCAGTTGGCTTTAAATATAATTTAATAAATTAATAAATCATCTTGATGATGATGATGTTCAATCAATTGGAATTATGTCTTGGATATTTTAATAATCATCATTTCCATATTGATGCATCATTTAATTTAAAAGAAATAAAAGACTTACCCAAACCATCTTGATAGCAACAAGCTTGAAACCTTTTTCTTCGTATCTTTGAATTATTTTACCAACAAGTCCACGTTGTACACCATCTGGCTTGACCATTATCAATGTTTTTTCTTTATTGTTATTTTCTGATACAGTCATTTTTCCATTTTCAGCCATGATTAAGATTGATTTTATTTACAAACTAATTTTCAATTTAATAACTTTGATGTTAATTTGATGATCCAGTTTTTATTACTATTTTTATACTGATAATTCCATTCTTTATATACTAAGTTGAAAGGTATTATTATTTTTTTTTATCGTTATCATATCAATTATTTCATGATTATTATTGTTTGAACTGGCACATTCAATATATATTGTGTTGGATTGTTGATGTTTATTGAGGTCTTTCAACCAACAATATTAAATAAAAATATTTTTTATTTATACTGCTGATTATTATTACAAATGTATTTTTTTTTAAATGACAATTTGTTATTATTATTTTGTATATTTTCTTATTTTTTTAATGAGAATTTATTTTTGTATTTTTCCATTTGTGTTATTATTTATATTCAATCTGTTGTCTTATCAAATTTATCATAAATTTTCCATTTTAATTAAAAGTTTTTTCAACCCCGAAATGACATATTTTATCAGCAATCATCTTTGCTATCGTATCTCTGAATGTCAACAAGAAAATCCAGTGTATTTGTCTATTTTAACGATAACTTTGATTGACAATAATTATTTACAAGACTTTATTAAGACAATTATCACTTATAAGGTGTTTTGTGTTTTTTAAATTTAATTTATTTTCTGGTATTATTTTCATGACACATAGCAGTTATATTATTAATTAACAAAATATTTGTATTTTTTTTTTTTTTTTTAGTAAAGGTTCATCGACTTATTGGTGGATTTTATTTTTCAAATTTCGATTTGAATTAATCAATCTGTTGGAATCGAAAAAAAACATTAAATTTACCAACAATATTCTCTAAATAGTGTTTTTTTTTTTTTTAAATTGACAAATGTAATGATAAAAAAATTTAAAAGCCATCGAAATAAAAAGGTCAGTAATAGAAAAATTAATTTTAAAGCTAAAAAAAAAAAAATAATAATTAAAAATATTTCATTAGCAAAATTAGCTAGAAAAAAAATAAAATAGCTTTAAATTTATGAAAAAAAATTAATTCTGCAATCATGAAATTAATAAAAATACAATTTTTAAATAATCATTCCATCTAAATTCATATAAAAATTATTGACTTTAATTATTGACTCATTATCCACGTTGCATAAAAAAATAAAAATAAAAAATTTCACCTTGTTTCAACAGCTGCTATAATTAAAATAAAATAATAATTAAAAATATGAATTAATTATTATTATTACCAAAAATATATATAAACAGTTATTTTAATTTTTTTTTTAAATTACGTCTACTCTTTTATTTATTTAATGAAAAACAAGTAAAAAAAAAATACTAATTTTTCTTTGATTACTCAGTAAATAATAAATATAATTTATTAAATTTAAATCAGTAAAACAACACAAATAGACACAATAATTTATAGGAATGAAATTATTTATTTGTCATGAATAACATAGATCATGTTACATTAAAAAAATAATGAAACAAAACAATGATTTTATTTTTATATCATATTAATCTCTCATGACTGATGACTCACAAGTCATAAGAGAAAAAAAAAAACATTTTATGGAAGTTTATTGATTTGGAACAATTAAATTATTCATAGATCCATTTTTCTGCCCATGCAGACCAGTCAACAACTTCAGATTTCTTTTCATCTCCAAACCACAATTTAATTTCTTTCTCTGCTGATTCAACAGCATCAGAACCATGAATGATATTACGACCAACTTGGACACAATAATCACCACGAATTGTACCTGGTGCTGAATCCTTTGGGTTTGTTTCACCCAACATAACACGACCAGTCTTGACAGCATTAAGACCTTCCCAGACCTTCAAAGACAAATTAAAATTTCCATTAATATTATGTAACACAACTTGATAGGATTCACTCCTGATAATCAGCTTATCTTTTTTTTTATATATTACGTAATTATAATAATGATAATATTACCATTGGAACAACTGGTCCAGAGCTCATGTATTTAACAAGACTTGGGAAGAATGGACGTTTTGATAAATCAGCATAATGTTCCTTCAAGAGATCCTCAGATGCCTGGAGAAAATACAAATGAATATTATTAATTTTTTTATCAACAATTAAAGACACTTGATGGTACATGTCATATTAACAAAAATATAAACAAAAAAATGACAATGTAATGGATGATTATTGAATTGTTGTTGATGAAATTGGAAAAATTAATAATTGACCACGTGGAATGTGATGATAGGTTCTATCAAGATGGTGATAACTTACCCAGACCATCTTCATGGCAACGAGTTTGAAGCCTTTTTCTTCAAATCTTTGGATGATTTTACCAACAAGTCCACGTTGGACACCATCGGGTTTGATCATGATGAAAGTTCTTTCTTTGTTTTCAGCCATTTTAATGATTTTTTTTGTTATATTAATTTAAGTTTCAACAAACTGAATAGTGGTCTGCCGGTTTTTGATGTATTAAAATTTTAGAGGAAGTTAGTTTTTGATGATGCTATCATCCAGGCGTCCTCGTTATTTAATTGGTCAAAAAATTTAATAGGGAAAAACTAGAGAATAAATATCATTGGTTGATAAACACGGTTATCACGCCACTTGTGGCTAAATTAATACTAAAAAAATACTAAAAAAAAAATAAAAGAAAAACTAGCGCCACTAAAAGATGTCGAATAATTTGTAAACTAATAATATCTTAAAATGGCGTATATTGGTTAGCAAGTGTAACGAGAAATAAAAAAATCTCATTGCAATTAAATTCGTGTTTAATCAATCTTTCTTTCTCTCTATGTTGACAAAAAAATAAGACAAAAATTAGATATTGTTGACGTAGCTAATACACGTGTATTATAAACAAACAAATAAATCACAAAAAAATTATAAATAATATTTTATTTTATTGACAAAAAACTTAAACAAAAAAAAAAAAAAAAAACTAACTTTTAGCTTGCGTATATTTCTGCGAATTAAAAATAAAAATTCATCATCATCATGCAAACTTCACAAGCGCAGGGTCATCAACAAATACCAGGTGCAAATGTCATATTAAAAATGAGTGAAATGCCACAACTTTCAACTGTCGGTGAGTTGACTAAATTATTATCAACAAATTACCATTATTTTTATCATAAATAATATATCAATTGTTTTAATAATTTTTTTATTTAAAAATAATAAACATTTATTTTTTTTTTTTTAAACAAATGTTGAAAAAAAGAGTTGCATTAATAATTATCGATTTTTTTTTTTTTTTTGTCAAATTAGTTATTTAAAAATTAAAAAAAATTACATAAAGATTGATCTCTTTTTTTTGGAACAAGTACCTTGCGTACTTGCAACTTGCTGAAACACGTGCTTGTTATTGATCGTCATGTAAATTAAATTAACAAAAATATTAATATATTAAATTACATCTAGAACAATGTTTTTTTTTATTTTTAAAATTTTCATGTCTCTCTCATTTTGTATATTTTATTCTTGTCTATTGCGATTTGCGCCTAATATTCCCCTCTGGCTTGTTATACATGTATTTTTTGTTCCATCTCTGTGGAATATTCCACTGGCCAACCTTTCCATCTGCCAACAAGCCTATTTTCCTTTGGGCTTTCTCATCCTGAGACCCTTTGTTACACATATCCTTTTATCAGGGATGTAACTATTGATTTCGAAATTGTTGATGATTTCGAATCAACATCATTTTAACTCTGCTTTTTCTTTTTCTATTTACAATATTTATTTGATAAATTAATAGCTCTTTAAATAGCTGTTGATAATGATTTTTCAAGTTTGATTATTTTAATTTGTTGAAAAGGGTGCTGAAATTATTTAATTGCTTTTTTTAATTTGCGACAGGGTACTTGATGTTGATGGGCACACAACTGGTGTAGTTCCCCTCTTGATTTTTATTACAATTTACCTTTTATATATCAGCTTACATTCAACCCCCCCAAACAGGGTTACAACAGTATTTGCTCATTATTTGACAAAGCTAGACTTGAAATAGCATCATCCTAATATTTAATTTACCAAAAAAAAATGAATGATTTAACAATAAATAATAGTGGTGTAATTGCTGTGTGTAATTATGATAATAATTATGGAATTTTACAAGAAACAAGTAGTGTTATTTCACCAAGTCATTTCGAATTTGGATCAAATTTTTTTTACATATCACAAGACAAAGAAATAACAAGTAGCAATAACACTGATGATAATAATTGTAAATAATAATTATAATTTTTATATAATAGTTATTTTTAATATTTTGTTTTTTTTTTTCAGGGCTTCTAGAACTTGCTCATCGTGAGTATCAAGCTGGTGATTATGAAAATGCTGAAAAACATTGTATGCAATTATTAAGACAGGAACAAAATAATACTGGAGTATTATTGTTACTCTCATCAATACATTTTCAATGTCGTAAACTTGAAAAGTACGTTTATAAAAATGAAAATAAATACATGTTATATTTTTTATAATTGCTATACTAATTATTGTACTAATTATTTGTTAATTTAGATCAGCTCATTATAGTACTCTTGCTATTAAACACAATCCACTGTTGGCCGAGGCATACAGTAACTTGGGAAATGTTTACAAAGAACGTGGACAATTAGTAGATGCTCTAGAAAATTATAAACATGCTGTTAGATTGAAGCCTGATTTTATTGATGGATATATTAATTTAGCAGCTGCTCTAGTTGCTGCTGGTGATATGGAACAAGCTGTTTCAGCTTATGTCACTGCTCTCCAGTATAATCCAGTTAGTAATATTTTCATTGTCAAGACAATAAACTGGCTGACCTTGAAATTTGATTTTAATTTCGATTTTTATTTTGTCAACAGGATCTCTACTGTGTTCGCAGCGATCTTGGTAATCTATTGAAAGCATTGTCCAGACTTGATGAAGCCAAGGTAAGTGTTTGATCGAACACTATCAAATTTTTTATCATCATCTTCTTTATCTTCTTCATCTTCTTCTTCATCTTATTATTTTTTTCAATGACATGTGTTCATTTAAATATGAATTATCAATTCATTTAAAACACATGTTTATTTTATTTGCTGGTGCAGTTCTTGAGGAGTGTGTAGAGCATTTGTTTTTAATTTTATATATTTTTTACAAAAAATATATATTATACACATATTTTGCTCGTGCAGAAAGCTACCTGTCTTTTTGTTCCAGCTATTATTTTATATTTTATTTTGATAATTTATTATGCGCAGCGTTCACTACTACAACAAAAAAATCATCAACAAAACATACAATACATAATCAAAAAATTTTTATACATATATACTATTTTTCAGAAAAACTTTAATAGATATTTTTTTATTTTTAAAATTTTTTTTTTTTTTTTATTGCAGACAACACACTGGGTATTTTTAATACTTGAAAAATTTATTTTTTATATATTTTTCTTTCCTCATTTTCTGTACACAAGTTGTTGCTATTGATAAAAATTATTATTATTGTTGTTTTTAATTAAAGGAAAATGTTGGTTATTATGCAGTTGATTAAATTTTGTATTTTAAAATAGCAACAAACATGAAAGAGGAAATAAAAATATATGAATTTTAAAGCAATATTGCGCGACGTAAAAGCATCATTGTTAAATAAATTTTTATAATATTATTGCTTGATAAAAATATGAATGTTGCTTTTACGTGTATGATGACTGATAATTGATCCTATTTGTACTTGTTATTGAATATGCATGCTTGAATATTTTTAAATATAAATTTCATGTTTTTTGATGAATAAAAATAGGATCAGCAGTAACGCAGCGATCATTAGATTTTAAGTACATCTTCATCATCATCATCATCATGATTTTTTTTCACTCACAATTGTTTATCATATAATCATTATTAAAAAAAACATAAATTTTCATTTTTTATTATCATCAACATGGCAAATATTGGCGCGAGTTTACTTGAACAAATATTTATTATTAAAAAAATTTAAATAAATTTTATAAAAGCTTTTAAATTATTTACATTATATTCTTCTTTTTTTTTTTTTAATCTATTTTATTGTTCAAGTATTCTGCATTATTGCGCGGCGCTGGCGAATAAAAAAAAAGCTCTTTCATTTATTTAAAAATAATTGGATAATTTTGATAAACAAATTACGAATAATAAATTTTGGTATATTTTTTTTTTTAATTAAAATCAATGAACGAGCTTTTTTTTTGTTAAATTTAAAAGGTGTTACCAAAATTGATAGGAAGTTTTCTGCATCGACCATTCCCGAGGGCTCACTGGCGCGTTGTTGTTATTTTTTTATTTTCCTTAAAATATATTTTATTTATTTAACAAAAAAAAAAGAAAAATAATAATAATAATTGTATCGGTTCATTTTAATTTAAATAAATGTCATCAGTATTTGCATGCTGAAATATTTTTTAAAAAAATACTAAAATCATTATTTTGTAATTGACAAAAGAAAAAAAGCATCATCTAGGAAATTAAATTTGTTTGAAATATATAAAAAATATATTATGAGATATAAAAAAATGAATAAAAATATATAAATGAAGGTATTTTTAAAAGAAGTAGAAAGTCGTCTTATTTAAAATGGTTTGATAATCGAATATAGGAGGGGATCATGGACAATGGTCGTTATCCAACCCATCGAAGGATCACCATAATACACTTGCCGGTATACACTTGGTGTCTAATATGGACCCACCAGATGGGTACAACCAAGAGGTAAGGTAGCTCCCGAGATCGATCTCTGTCCTCTCCTTTTCTTTTCAAATTTCAACTCCAAAAAACAAGATCCATGATTTTTTGTATGTAACTTGTGATAAATTTGCTCGGTAAGTAAATATTCATGAAGAATATAAAAAATCAATATCCCAACTCCTTCAAATTATTAAATAGCTATGTTATCCTGAGATCGATCAAATGGTTTTCACCTTTTTTTTTTTTTTTTTATTTTATTTATTTATTTATTTTTTTTTTTTTTTACTTTTAATTTCAAGTATTTTTTTAGGTATGGATTTAACAGTTTATGGTGCAGTCCACCTCTTTTATGCGCGAATTTCTCAATTGCTATTTTCTGAAATAATCACACTTTTGTTTGTTAATAAATTTGTTAATTATTTATTTGATTATATTTGAAAAATTAATATACTATTTTATTGAGTGTGCTGGCAAATCCACCAGACGCATTTTGGAGATTTGTCAGCAACTTTTTGTACATTTGTGTGATTATTTCATGCGCGTCTTGACACATCTTTCAAATTACAATCCCAGGAGAGTCCTTCCTGAAATTTATTACAAAATATATAATTTTACATCGGTCATAATAATAATAATATTAGTTTATTTTAATTTTTTTTTCTCTTAGAAATATTGTATGAGAAAAAAAAAAAAGAAACATCTTCATTAATAAAATGGAGAGATAATTTTATGATTTTTTTATTTTTTATTATTTTCATGTAGCTTTTAATAGCTTTATTGTTGATTTTTATTTTTATTTTGTTTTTTTTTTAATGTTTAATTAATGAAAGAAAATTTAGAATATTTTATTTTATTTTGGGAGGACATCCAGCAGCAATTTACCCAGCTTTTGTTTTTTTTTTATTGAAAATACACACTGCAATGTAGTCAATAAAATGTTAAATATTTGATGAAATAAATAATAATAAAATTGAAAAAATAATAATATCGTGTTGCACATGAATAATTGTGTTTGCAGTAAAAAAATAATAATAAAATTGTTTGATAACAATGATAATGAATACATTGCAATGTTGTATTGCGCTTGCGAAGAAAAATAAACGTGCAGAGGTTGGACGAAATATATGAAAAATAAAAAATAGAAAAAAAAAATATTTGAAAAAAATAAATATGCGCGGCGCGTAATTATTTAATTTCATAATCGCGAATATTTAAAAAAAATTTAACATGTTTATTTATCTGGCTTTAGGCTTGCTACTTGAAGGCGATTGAGACTCGTCCTGATTTTGCTGTTGCTTGGAGCAATCTTGGATGTGTATTTAATGCACAAGGTGAAATATGGCTGGCAATTCATCATTTTGAAAAAGCTGTTGCACTTGATCCAAATTTTCTTGATGCATATATTAATTTGGGAAATGTTCTTAAAGAGGCAAGAATATTTGACAGGTCAGTTTATTTTCTATTTTCAATTATTCATTTAGTAAAAATTCATTTTTTTCGATACTAACAAAGATTTATAATTATTTTAAAAATTAATATTGATAATTCAAGTTTAAATTTTAAATAATAATTATTTATTATTCATGAAATTTATAATTTTTTGGGGGCTTTTTTTAATTTATCTTTTTTAAAAATGACAACACTTTTCGTTGAATATTTCTTTCTATTAAAATTATTTTTCAAGTAAATTTTTATTAACTATTTATTATTTGTTAATTGAATTTATTTTTGGGGCTTGTTGTTTATTGATTTAACCAAGCTAGCTTATCACCAGACCATCGCCTTTATTTTTCAAACATTTTTTTCTTGTCAATTCAATTGGAATTGACTGTCTATATTGTTGACGTTATATATTTTTTTTTATCGTTTTTATTTTCTTTACTTTATACGCCTCGTCAATTGTCCTATTTTTTATTTTCACAAAAAAAAAAAAAAAACAAATAATAAAGACCTGAAATTTACTAGAGAATGTCAGGATGTTTGTTCCAGATATTGTTTTTTTTTTTGTTTTATATCCCACAACTGAGATATTGTTTGAAATAAAAAATGTAATTTCAACATAAAAAACAATTTTAAAAAGTTTTTTCTTTTAGATATTAAAGTGATATAAAATGTGACTTTTATAGAGCCACTTTATGATTAACTTTGAAGTTTAATATTTGTTACTATGACCGTGAAAATAAACGTTGATTAATAATATCCTGACTCGTGAATAAATCATAAATAAAAAAAAAAAAAAATACATTTTAGCGAAATGACATTATGCCTTGATGTTAATATTAATTTCCTCTATTTTTTTTTAACGTAATAATTTTTTAAAAATATACTAAACGTTGCAAAAATAATTAACTTAAAGTTTCTTGAATGATTCGATTTAGACAATTATCGAGTGTCCTTCGTCATAAAATTTTACTATCAAATTAATCGTAATAAAATTTATCAAATAAAATGAAATTTATCACTTAAATTTACAAAACAAAATCCATTTATTTTGTCACAAGTCTAGAGAATAATTCAACTTTGTTTTAGATTATTTTTTTTCTGCAAATAAATCGTGGAATATTTTTATTTCTCGGTGCCTCGTTGTCTGAAACGTCACAATTGTCACACCCACTGTGACTTGCTGTTAGCTTTGCAATATATATTTTTTTTTTTTATTAAATTTCATGAGTTGATTTTCCTTTATATATTATTATCGTAAAAAAATTTCAAGAGCAAAATAAAGATACACTATTGAACATGCATTTAACAAGTCTTTACTCGACATTTTTTTAAAATTTCTTTTTATATTTTTTATGTTGAATTTTATTTAGCACTTGGATGTATTATTCTTTTTTTTTATCAGCTAACTTTTTGATGGACTCAGGTTGATCCCATTGGTGACCTCTTTTCATTGAAAAAAAACTTTTATTTTTCACTTCTATGAGACGCTTCTGAACTTTAGCTTGAACTAAAAATAATTTTCTACCTCATTTGTTACTTTCTGTTGAAAAGTAAAGAACAAAAAAAATATTAAATTCTTTGATAGATATTGATTAAAAAAAATATATCAAAGATATTTTAATTCTTTCAAAGTGTGCTAGTCTTTGCATCGACAATTGAGTTTGAATTATTAAGTTCATTTTGTCTTGAAATAATAATTTTAAAACTTTTCGTCTCTCTTTCTCTCGGCAAAGAAAAAATTTAAATTGAAAAGAAATATAATCAACTAAGCATACAGTCAAAGCTAAGTAAAAAAGTTTTTCTTTTCATTTGAAAAAAAAAGCAGACAAACTATATGAAAAATCTTGAAGCTCTTGAATCACAAGCAGAATTTTATAGAACAAAAAATTATATTGCAAAAAGGAAATAGCATATATATTTATAAATCAAGAATTATGATTATTAAAAATATACGCATAATAAAAGCGCATGAGCAAATAAACATTGAATGAAAATTTAAAGATCGATATGCCAAAAATTATTATTGAAACGTGATGATAATGACAAAAACTTATTTTAAAATTGCATCAATAAATCAACCATTTGATGGAAAAATTTATTATTTATTTTTTTTTGTTGATGAAAGAGAATCCTTGTAATTATCATATCACAATGATGATTATTCTCCAAAGTATTTTAACAAAAACAGAGAGAGAGAGAGAGAGAGAGGAAAATAATTTATGGCAAAAGTTTCGAATGATGATAAGACACGTTTGGTTTGAACCAACAAGAGTTGCTACAAATTCATATGCATACATCTTGATAAAATAATGTTTAAAAAATTGTAGAATAAAATTTAACCAATTTGTAATATTAATAATTGATTGGTTTTCAAATCATTGTTTTTATTTTGATATATAAATTTTAGTTTTATTAATAATATTGAAGGAAGGTATAAACGACGCCGACGCCGGTTTGTCCGAGACCCACTGAAAAACGCCACATCGAGTCAGTAGTTTAGTTCATAGTACCCGGAACACATCGTATCTCACTGACACAAAAAAAAAACTTTAAAAAAGGATTTTTTATATCCTTGGCACTTTTTATTTTGCTACTTTGTCTTTTCTATTTTATTTTTTTCTTCTCTCTTCGTCTTTACTATCACAAAAAATCTTCAATTTATTTTCCATCTGATTTTAATTCAATTTTAAATTTTTCTTTAATTAAAATAATATTGCTCTTTAAATTGATAAATATTGTCAGCATAAATTTACAATTAATAACATTATAATTAAATTAAATTATTTCATTATTATTCGAATGATTAAAAGTTTTTTTTTAAACAAGATAAAATAAATTTAAGAAAAATTAAACTATCAAGATTATTCAAGTGATTGTTTAATGCCTAAAAATTAATGTTAATAATTAATAATTAATAATTATTTATGTGCGTGACTATTAACCATAACTATAAACTTTGAATTTTTATATTTACATATTTTTTTATATTTTTTTTCCTCAATTATAAAGTGACGAAATTTTTACCGTGTGATTATCGATCAATATAATTTTTTCTCCAAGATCTTTAAAATATCTACAAGAAGATAAACCAATAAACAATTTAATAAATAAAACTGGCACAATAATTAAGAAAAAAATTCTGATGATAATAATAAAAAAGACTGATTAAAATTTAAATATTTAAATTGTTGCTTAGCAGGGTCATAATTAATAGTAAAAAAAAAAAACCGAAATTAATAAATAGTATTTTATAAATTGGTATAAAATAATTTGATATATATAATAAATTGTCACTCTGAGGTGAAGAGAGATGGAGGAATGGAGTACCAGTGTGTTATTGTATACACTGTAATATCACCATCAAGCTCAATATCATCCTCTCTACGTTTACAAATTGAAAATACTATTGCAAATCCTGTGCCAACTGGGTGTATTGCGTGGCTTAAATCTTGGATTAAAAGGTCTAGCTTGATAACATCTTAACCTCATTAAAATATTTAAATTTAAAAATATTGTTTATAAATTTTACAAGATGGGTCAATAAGTACATTTAAATTTGCGTGTGTATAACACACTTTTTAATACTGATAAGCTTTGATCAATCAAAACATTTTAACTGAGATTGCATGCAATGTTTAACCCCAGAGAAAATTTCTAATCTTGATAATAAAAAAAAAAAAAATACTAACTATTTTATTGTTTTTTTAATTTAAAATATTTACAGAGCCGTTGCTGCTTACTTGAGAGCATTAAATTTGAGTCCAAACAATGCAGTTGTACATGGAAATTTGGCCTGTGTTTATTACGAGCAAGGGTAAATAAATAAATAATTTTTAAATTAAATAATTTAATGATAAATTTGTTAATTGTTATTAAATTTATGTGTGTAGTCTTATTGATTTGGCAATTGACACATATCGTCGTGCAATTGAATTACAACCAAACTTTCCTGATGCATATTGCAACTTGGCTAATGCACTCAAGGAAAAGGGTCAGGTTTCGGAAGCTGAGGAATGTTATAATACAGCCCTCAAGCTTTGTTCATCACATGCTGATTCCCTAAACAATTTGGTAATTATATTATTAATAATATAAAATATACAATGTATATAATTTATAATAAATTAAAATCAAAATTAACAGGCAAATATTAAAAGAGAACAAGGATACATTGAAGAAGCAACTCGTCTGTATTTGAAAGCACTTGAGGTATTTCCTGAATTTGCTGCAGCACATAGTAATCTTGCATCTGTATTACAACAACAGGGTAAATTAAATGAAGCTTTGATGCATTATAAAGAAGCAATACGTATACAACCAACATTTGCTGATGCTTATTCAAATATGGGAAATACACTTAAAGAAATGCAAGATATACAAGGTGCATTACAATGTTATACAAGAGCAATACAAATAAATCCAGCATTTGCTGATGCACATTCAAATTTAGCATCAATACATAAAGATTCTGGTAATATACCAGAAGCAATACAATCATACAGAACAGCATTAAAATTAAAACCAGATTTTCCAGATGCATATTGTAATCTTGCTCATTGTTTACAAATTGCATGTGATTGGACTGATTATGAAGCTAGAATGAAAAAACTTGTATCAATTGTTGCTGAACAAATTGATAAAGGACGTTTACCAAGTGTTCATCCTCATCATTCAATGCTTTATCCATTATCACATGATTTTAGAAAAGCCATTGCTGCTCGTCATGCTAATTTATGCATTGAAAAGGTAATAATCATTTTTTTTATGCTACAAAAAATTGTGTTAAATTTATTTATGCTTGTAAAAATGAATGGGGATAGTGGCCAAGTGGCTATGGTTGTTGCCTTTGACCATGGAAATCATTGGTTCGATTCCCATCAAGAACACACTCACACTGACATTCATTTTTTCAATAGAAAAATTTGCACAATTTGATCAATTGTCATTGGAAATTATAAACAATGATAGTTTTAAAGTTTGTGCAAGATTAATGTTGACTTGAAGTTATTTCGGTAAATAGATAATTAACTATTCATCGAGAGTCATGAGTCATACAATTATTTTATTATTAAATAATACAAAAAAAGTTTGAAATGTAATTTTTTTTGCTAATTTTTTATTTTTTTCATTTAGATTCAAATTTTACACAAAGGACCATATAAATATCCAATAGAAGCTGGTGCACGTTTAAAAGTTGGCTATGTATCATCTGATTTTGGTAATCATCCAACAAGTCATTTGATGCAATCAATACCTGGCCTACATGATAAATCAAATATTGAAGTGTTTTGTTATGCATTGAGTGTTGATGATGGAACAAATTTCCGTTCAAAAATAGCACGTGAAGCTGAACATTTTATTGATTTATCACAAATACCATGTAATGGTAAAGCTGCTGATCGTATTAATGCTGATGGTGTTCATATATTAGTTAACATGAATGGCTATACAAAAGGTGCAAGAAATGAAATATTTGCATTAAAACCAGCACCAGTACAAGTTATGTGGCTTGGTTATCCAGGTACATCTGGTGCTAGTTTTATGGATTATATTATAACAGATGAAATAACATCACCAATTGAATTGGAAAGTCAATACAGTGAAAAATTAGCTTATATGCCACATACATATTTTATTGGTGATCATAAACAAATGTTTCCACATTTAAAAGAACGTTTAATATTATCAGATAAATTATCAATGAAAGGTAAAGTTGCTGATAATGTTGCTGTTATAAATGCAACTGATTTATCACCAATGATTGAAAATACAATGGTCAAAGAAATACGTGAAATAGTTGTTGCTGATTCTAAAAATAAAACACTTGAAATATCAATGAAAGTTGCTGAATTACCAACAACAACACCAATTGAAAATATGATTGCTGCTGGACACGGTCAAATGTCAGTTAATGGTGTTGTTGTACAAAATGGAATGTCATCAATGCCAATAAATACTAAAACAGCAACTGGTGAAGAAGTACCACAAAATATTGTTATAACAACACGTCAACAATATGGTTTACCTGAAGATGCTGTTGTTTATTGTAATTTTAATCAATTATATAAAATTGATCCATTGACATTACAAATGTGGGTATATATATTAAAACATGTACCAAATTCTGTACTTTGGTTACTACGTTTTCCAGCAGTTGGTGAACCAAATTTACAAGCAACAGCACAACAACTTGGTCTATCACCAGGTAGAATATTATTTAGTAATGTTGCTGCTAAAGAAGAACATGTTAGACGAGGACAATTGGCTGATGTTTGTCTTGATACACCATTATGTAATGGTCATACAACAAGTATGGATGTTTTATGGACTGGTACACCATGTGTTACATTACCTGGTGAAACATTAGCATCAAGAGTTGCTGCAAGTCAATTACATACACTTGGTTGTCCTGAATTAATTGCAAGAACCAAACAAGAGTATCAAGATATTGCTATTAAATTAGGAAATGACAAAGAATAGTAAGTTGTAATTATTATTTTTTTTTCTTTAATTCAATTTTTATTTATTTTTTATATTTTTTTTTTAGCTTAAAAGCAATTCGTGTCAAGGTATGGAAAGCACGATCAGAAAGTCCACTATTTGATTGTAAAATGTATGCACAAGGAATGGAAATGTTGTACAAAAAAATGTGGGAAAAATATTCACGTGGTGAAAAACCAGATCACGTTGCTGCTATTGATAATTCTGAACACAAAATGATTTCATCATAAGTATTATGATTATTATTATTATTATTGAACAATATAAATCATAAATGATTCGACTGTTTTACCTCTTGATTCATTTATAAAATACAAAAATAAATATTTTATAAGAATTCATTATTATTAGCAATTAATATTGTTGATTTTAAAAAAAAAAAAATTCACAATTTTAATACGATGGATTTATTATTATTTTTATTCTTGTTTACTTTTTATTGCACTGGTTAATAATTATTTTCATTTATGAATTTTTAAAACTACATTTAATTTTACAAATGACTTGTCAATTTATTGATATAAAATATTAAATCCATCGGTTAAATAAGAGAGGGCTTATTCATTGACAACCGATTGACATATCAATCGAATCATTTTCTTTTTTTTTTTTTTCTGTTTCTCCTCTTTTGTATAATAAAATATTATTAAATTAAATAAAATTTTATGAATTTATTTAATTTGTAATACGTATTGTAAAAAAAATATATATCATTTGTAACTTTGATAATTTAAGCTAATTTCAAAAAATACTAGTTTATTTTCTTTTTTTTCTCTTGAATTTATGGAAAAGAAAAAATATATATATTTTTCATTTGTTTTTAATCATAATTAAAACAAATTTTGTATAAAAAAAATGTTCGTTATTGATTAAAAATGAAACTGTACATACGTTGTATCACTAGTTTAAATATTGATGCTTTTCTGCAACAAAAATAACAATAGCTGGTGTAAATCTAAATCTAGTATATAAATTATCAAAATAAATAAAATTTCGTTGTTTTTTTTTTTTTTTTCCTACTTATCATTTAATACTCGTAAATTTTTAGACAATTTAATTATTAATTTATTTAACTGTCAATTTTATACAAAAAAATATGAAAATATTTCTCGACAATTTTTTTCCAAGTTAAAAAACCATTTTAAATTTCTGCAAATATTTAATTTTAGTTCAAGCAATTGTCGAGTAATTATATCCATAGAAATTGCAAGAAAAATTTAGATAAATATTTTCATTTGAATTGCTGACAATTTAAGCGATAAATTAATTTAAACAATTTGTAATATACTTGATGAAAAGATGCCTTCATTATAAACCATTAAATTAAAACCTATTTAATTAAATATAAAATAATATAACAATTGTATCTTTAAAGTTACACTTAAATATTTTAAATACATCATAAAAAAAATATATACAATTCTTTTTTTTTAAATTATCATCAAGACATTATAAATAGCAAGGCTAAAAAAAAAAAAAAAATGCCACATTCTTTGCCGCGTCAGAACTGATAAGAAACACACAAGTTGGCACTTTTTATTTATTTTATTTTTTTTTTCTCTTTCCGGTCATATAGTCGGTCTAATTTTTATTGTTTTTTTTTTTTTTTTTTTTATCATCATTATTATCACAAATGGTATTATAAAATAAATTAACACTTTATTACTTTTTTCTTTATGTTTTAAATTTTTAAAAATATTATTCAATCAATCAATAAAATAACAATGATTAATTCGACATTAATTAACATCCTTCATTGTCATTAATTGTATTTATTTTTCTTTAAATAAAATGATAATGTTAAAAGGGCGTTTCCATAATTAAAAGTTTGCATTCAAAGTGATTGTGTACTTGAGAAATTAAAAAATTTTCCAATTCGTTGATGCGTGTATATGGTTCGTGAGAAATATAACATTTTAATTAATTTATTTATCATTAATCAGCTTAAATTAAATACATTAAGTAGAATAATATTAACATTTTATATTTTCTGCATGAATGACAGAATTCTTTGGTTTATAATTCAAAAAATCAAAAGAAACTTGATGAAAATTTTTTAAATAATTTGTTGGTTTGTCTAAATACAAGTTTTATTTTTTTTTTAAACACATGCATATTATGTTTGGAGGTATCACATGTAAGTGATGATGATGATGGTGGTGGTGGGACGCCTTGGTCTTTTCTCTCCACGTGTATGACCTCTGATCGTCCCAAAATTTACAACCGCAGTTCCCTTCATTTATGTATATTTTTTTATTTTTTTATTCAACCATCAACCCATGTTGCACACACTTTCTCATACACAAAATTTACTTGTTACATCACATATATCCTATTTCATCAATCTACATATATTTTTTTTCCTTTTTTATCATCAAACTCCAAAAAAATAAAATAACAACTAAACTAAATTATGATATATATATTTTTTTTTTTTCATTTTTTAAAATCTGTTTTTCTCACAGACTTTATAAGACCCATGGTTAACTCATCCCCCTGGTCAAAAAACCAACTCTCTTCCTGAGCAACGATAAATCTTTCGTTGGAAAAAAAAAGAGGAAATAAAATAAAAAAAGTTTTTTTTATTTTTTATATAAAAATAACAAGAAGAGTCAGAATAAAAGAACAAGATAAATTTTTATTTTTGTATTAGTCATTCTTATGGTGGTATATAGAAAAAAATATAAAAAATATAAATGAATATATATAAAATATAAATTAAAAAAAAAAAAAAAGTATTGGGATAGTTTCGCAGTAAAATTCTTGGGCTTTATTTTACCTGGAAAAGAGATGGACCTGAAAACTATTGGAATAAATATCAAGGACAGACCATTTATGTAGTTCTATTTTTTATTTTTTCAAAGCATCTTGGCGTCTATCTAAAAGTTCATTGATTATATTATTTTTTCGTCAAAATACTGGTATAATTTACTTGCAAATATTTTTGAAGAATAAGCTTAAAGTTTGAGGGTGTTAGAAATTTTATTGATTAACATAGACGAGGCTAAAAAAGTGGGTCAAAATGGGGCCATGATAATGCGGTATATTCCAAAGAAGGTCATGATATATTCAAACAATCCCTCGAGCCCCTTCATGGGCCCCAAATGCGCGCAAAAATTTTAGCGCAAGGCGGGGTTTTTAAAAATACATATAGTAGAAAAAAAAAAAAAACGAAAAAAAGAGTTAAAGAAGGATATGATGAAGGGTGCGTCCTCTATGATAAACTTGGGGTGGTATTTAACAGCATGTACATATGTTTGTATATAGATAGGTATATGTACATTAACATTTAAGTAGTGTTTGAATCCTTGACATAAATAATCAGTTGCATACATGAGAATAATCACGCAGTGGCATGGTAGCCATGACAACACACACATCGATCGATACACTTTATTTACCTCGTGACTAATTAAAGCATTTACAAAAAGAAAAAAAATAATATACATACGATAATTAGATTGTATATATATATTTTAAAATGTTGCTGAGAAAAAATAATAATAATATTTTAATGGAAAAAAAGGAGAGTCATTGTTGACGCTCTAGTTATTTTTTGAGTTGTCTCTTCTTCATCATCATCACCTTCTCTTTTTAGCTACCCTTATTTTTTTTTAAATTTATTTTCTTTTCATACTCTCAACACAACCCTTAACCCAGCATCTTTCAACTACTTGTCTAAATATATATATGTGTATGTGAGTACTTTATTTTTATATTTTTATTTGTTTGTTTCCTCGTGCCCCTTATATCGATTTACTCTCTGCGTATAATCTTTTTTTTCTTTTTTTTACAACAGCAAACATATCACATTCCGATAAAATATATTTCGACAAGTCGTTATAGGGAGAAATATATACGATAAAACTTTTATTTTTATTTTTTTTGTTGAAGCTTTTAACGTAATATTTATTGTTTTATTTTTGGAATTTTTATTTTAATTGAAATTAATTATTTAAATTGATATATATTGTTTTTTATTTTTTTTTATGCTATTATGTAAAAAAAAATTAATATTAAAAACAAGATTTTTATTATTTTAAATTGTAATATTATGATAAATAATTTTAATTATTCAAAAACAATTAATTTATATCGTAATTGCATGTAGTTATTTTTTTAATTTTTTTTTTTGTTTATTAATGTGTGAACGAGTCAAGGTTTTTTTGTTTACTAGCCTATGTAATAAACCGTCGAGTAAAATAATCAGTAAAGTAATAATCATTGCAACGACATAATAATTATAAATGCACAGAGATTCAGTGTGCCAGATAAATATACTCCAAATGATTTTTCTATACTTTTATTGCAAATGGAAAATAACCAACTTTTTCTCTATAAAATATTATTTATTTACGCAATAATATACTATAAAATTTTTTTTTTTTTTTAAATATATTACATACAACTCGTTTACTTGATGATATGAAAAAAAAAAAAAAAAAAAAAAAAAAGGAATTTAATCGAACGTCAGTCAAATGATTGAAAAGTTATCAAGAAGAATGTCATGTGGCTAAAGAATTTTGATGGAAATTGAGAATGATTAATGGCTAATAAAAAAATAATAAAAATATAAAAATACAAAATATAATCAAGGGTGTGTTTCGACAGATACAAAGACGACAAAACAAAGGGTCACCCTGATAAAATGTTACGACTAGTCTAGAGACAGCCTTATTATACTTGTCTTTTTATTTTTCATTTTTTATATTTTTAGTCTTTTATGTTTATACTCTCTTTATATTATTTTTCTTTCATTTATTTATTATATTTTTTTTTTTTATCATCAGCATTTTAAAATAGCTTGGCGAAGCTTCTCTTTCACTTACACGGCTTTTCAATTTGTCCATTTTATTAATACGAAAAACAAGGATAAAAAATAATGAAAAAAATAAAAAAAATAACACAACACTTGAAAATATGAGTTGGCAACAAAATTGCACAAGTGCAAAAAATACTCATTGTTTTTTATTTTGTTAATTTTTGTTATAATGTCAAATGGTTAATGAAAAGACTGATGATGACATAAATTATTTAAAAGCCTTGGATTATTTGTACAAATTTTATACTGAGAAATATATTTTTATTTTTTGCGAATCATTTTTTTTTTGTCTTAATAATATTTTATTATTCAAGTAACTTTGCGCGCATGTTAATTTGCATCATCAGACATCATCAAAATGTATACATCATGATTACATAAGTCAACAATTCATCGATGCATATATCCGTTTTATACTAACACATCAAATTAACAAATATACTTGAATTATTTCTATTTATTTTTTTTATTTATTTCTGTTGTTTGTTGTTATTTTTTTTAATTGATTTATTATACATAATTTTATTTTTTTTCTGTACATCTACTGTTGCAAAAAAAATAATGAAAAAATTGTGTCAAGTGAATGGGTTGAGATGAGTTGATACGCTGAAATAATAGAATTCCGAGTGGTAACGATGTCGACTCAAGGCTAAAATTCTTCATTTAATTTTTACACTTTTTTTTATTTTTTTTTATCATTCATTTATTTTTTTTTTTTTTTATGTGGTTATGTAATAAGTGCTAAATAAATTCTAGTTTGTATTAATGTTGATTGTTATAGCTTGTAAACTACAGCATATTTTTTCCAACACAAATTACAAAATTAAAAATTTGAATAATACTTTTTTTAGTTAAATTGTTAACAATTAACAATTAATAAACACTAAAATTTAAATTAAATATTTTTTATATTTAATTTAAACAATTGCTAGCAATTAAAAAAAATTAATATAGGTATATTTATTAAATTGTTAACAAATTATTATAAAACAGCAAAAACAGTTTGAGAAAATAAATAACTTGCTAATAAAATATTTAAGAAATTGATGATTATTAAAAAAAAATCGTGACTGTGTAAAATTTTTTTCTAGTGTGTTATAAAAATGTAGAACGAGGGAACCTCACCTAGATACACTCGATGGTATGTAGGCCATTATAAAATTGCATATAGATGCGCCAAGTTAAATGTGCAGTGAGTGACACTGCAGCCATCAGGCTTATGCGTCAATATATGCCTGAAAAAATTTATAATAATATTAAAAATTAATAATAAATAATGTAGCTTATAAATAATAAATAATAATAAACAATATGTTGAAATTCAGCAAGTATTTATTGCAGAATATATTTATTTATTTTTTTTTTTCTTTTTCATTTGGAGACACAGTGATGATGGGTGTTGCCTTGGCAACTTAATCCAGCACTAGGTTTTTCTCTGCACCATTATGTCTAAAAAAAAAAATATATATAAATTGAATTTAATTTATTTAAAAAAAATATAATATTGCTTTATTTATTTATATTTTTTTTGAATTTATATTGACTTATTTGTGGCTGGTTTTATATTTAATTTAAATATTATATTTATAAATGTATAATTTTAAATTTAGTGTACCTTATTCGGAGACAGTTTTAGTTTGGGGGCACGAGTATCACTTGTACGTGATCGACCAGTGAATATATAATATACATACAATAAAGATAAATGTAATATAACGGTATTAAAACGCCCACAAACTTACAACATGCAGCTGAAGAATCGTTAAACAAAAAAGGAGTTTGTTCATTGCCTATTTTCCAACTTTAGCTTATCGTATTCCCTACATCGGCACGTTCAATTGCATTCTCTTTGCAGCAAACTTTTTTTTTTTTTTTTTTTTCTCATTTTATATCTTGACATGTTCTATTATAAAACAAAAGAAAAAAACTTTTAAAAAATAATCAACAAACATTGAATTACTCACGAATTAGTAATTAATTTTAAATTCAAAAAAATTTCTTTAGGTTTTTTTGGCTGCACTTTTTGTTATTTAAAATACAAATTTATTTTTAATACAAATGCACATTGAGAATATACATATACGCATACATAAAATAAAATCGAAAAGTTGATTCGTCGCCAAGTAGCCAGGTGTATGTTAAAATGAAAAAAAAAAAAAAAACAGAAAAAGAAATTCAGCAAAGAGAGAAAGGGGTGAGAGAGGGTATAGTGGTGATATGCATATGGGGTTGCACATCACATGCATATTTAGCATATCGTTTGCTTTATGCATACATTGAATAGTCAAACTGCAAACTTATATATACACATGCTAATATTTTACAACAAAAAAAGAGGAGAAGAAAAAAAAAACATTCTAAATTATTTGAATATACATCTAAACAATTTAATACTGAAAATAAATTAATAAATTAATAAATAAAAAAAAATACATAACAACAATAGGATATTATTATTAATAATGATAATAATTATTGAATATTGATGATGAAATGAAATGAAAAAATAAATATAAATGAATTGAGGAAAAGGGCTCTTTCTCTACTTGAGTGAATTTGTATATGTACACACTTCCTGCTTTGAATATAATAATCATTATGCATACAAGCAACTATGTGACACAAACCCATGATTAAAAGGCCACATTGACAAGTGGCCTCCTATTTATCATCATCCATGTATCATGCTACATTTATTAATGTATTTCAGCCATGCATCAGCAACTTGTGAGACTATCATCCGGATCTCACTAGCATATTTCTCATCATCATCATTGTCATCATTATCACCTTGTTCATATCTACAGTCTTGCGTTATTAAGGGAGTACTTTTAAGATAATCCAAATAGAAAGTTTAGGAAAAAGCGTAGTGTTAATTGCAACAAAAAGTCTATATCGGAGCCCGAAATTTTTGCCTGATACTGTACAAATCCCAGCCAATCACAGCCAAGTTGTGTTCGGGAAAACGCTCGGATTAATGTGTACTTGTGTTTGTGAGAATCTATGATGCTTGTTGTGACAGCTGTTTATTTAGTTGTAAATTGAGATTATCAATATTGGAATATGCATTTGATTATTTATTTCATTAGTTAATATAATCAATTTGTTTAAAAATAATTGGAAATTTTTATTCAATAAAATTATAGTTTATTTATTATCTAGATGTTTGTATGTATATGTGTGATATATATAAGTGGAGAGTTGCGCGCGACCCATCATTGTCGCTCGGATACACTCGGCCTCACGTTCATGTCAAATATTGATAAATATTGCAAACTTTAACTAACAATATCTCTGATTCTAGAAAGTTCAAGCGTTTAATTTTTTTTCCAAAATTTTCTAAATTATATCAATTTTGACATATTAATTTTTTATCAAATTTGTAAGAACCGTTTTTTTGTTAGAACTAAAAATATAAAAAAATTTAAAAAAAATCCTATACCTGCAATGTTAAACCACGTAAAAAGTTCACCTGTTTAGACTCAATTATCTCTAATACTAGATTGTTCATCATCACAAAGTTAAGATCATTAGATGCAGGGGAATTTCAAGATTTATATATCCAAAAATTAGAAAAATTGTAAGAAAACTAATCGATGGAAGTACTCCCTTAAATATCAATTTAATACTAATTGAAACTTGATACTGGCAAAAGTAAAACGTTTATAAAATTCTTTGTAAGTTGTATTTTATGTTAAATTAATTTAACGTTGAAATTAAAAATTATTTAAATAATTTCAAGATTAAATATATCAATTAATTTGAATATAGAATTTTTTATTTGCTATAATTTTAAACAATCGAAATTTTTATGTCAAATCGAAATTATTCTACACGATAATTTCCGTCAATAGAAATTTCGAAATAATAATATTTTATTGTCTATTTTTAAAAATAGACAACACACATTAACACAGGTGTTTAAAAATATAAAATATTGATAAATTGATGATTTTTTATTTGTGATAAATTTATTTGATAATAATTATTTATAAATATTTTTAAAATGAGATATTAAATTTGTTGATTTGCATTATTTTCACCCACACAACGACACACAGGCAATTTAATCGGTTATTTATTGTACAGAGGGATAAAAACACAGCTGCATTATAATCATGTAATTAATTATTATTTATCAAGATATATTTTAAAAAAAAAAAATGCCTTGATAAGTAAATTTAAAGCCAAGATAATAAATTTTTAATATTTAACGTTAATTAATAATAAAACATGAAAATATAAATGTATGTAATCACATCAAAATAACTAAAATTCTCGAAATTATATTTTCATCAAATTATTTGCACATTAAATTGCTCATTTGACCAACTTTTTAATTAAAATAATAGAATAGACTTGGCATATATTTATACAAAATACAATATACAGCAGTTGAATATAAAAAAACGACTTTGCTAAATTGTATACAAGGTATTTCCGGTGTGATGAAAATTATTATAGCTATTATTATTACTACCAAGGATATATTCAGCTGCATTTGAAATCCCTTTTTCCTGTATATGTGCAAATACATAACTGGACATAAAACACATGTGTGCCATGAAACTGGTGGTGTACACCGGTTTGCCTTGATCCCTCTGGTTCATCATTCTTACGTAAGCAACTTATCAGTATATGTGCTGATTGAAAAAACATATATATATGAATAAATAGAATGAAAAATTGTAAAGAAGTAAAATAATAATAAAAAATATAAGAAGGAACTTGATTGCAAGTTGTATGTGCGGTATGTGAGTGCCTGGGAACAGAGACCGTTGCATGTCCCGCATTTGTCCCTCAATGACGTCAGTCTCTTTCAACCAATGATCCAACCAACATCATCACCACCATCACCAACTACCACCACGTGCATTACTACATACTACTTTTATTTATTTTTTTTATTATATATTTCATATCGTCTTTTTTACTTCCCTCATGTTTGCCAATTTTACAAAATATATTTTTATCTTTTGGTTTTAAATAAAATATAAAAAAAATATCTATCTTTCTTTATATATACATAAAAATAATATTTTTGCTTTCTCCTCATGTGAATAGATACACTCACTGTTACCGATATTTATTTTTTTATATTTTTTTACCTACTTTACTCTTTGCTATTATAATGAATGTGTAGATGTATATATCCCACACTTGTGTTGCTTCTTCTTTCTTTCTTTCTTTCTTTTTATCCTAGGGCTTTTTTTTTTATACATGAAATTTTTTTTTCGACAAAAGAGCCGGTTGAATATGAACGTGTTGCTGGGGCATTTCGTAACCGATTTCATCGGCGTCCCTTTTTTTTTTTTATTTTATTTTTTCCTGTTTTCATGCTGGGATTGGCCCCTTAGGTGGGAATAACACGTGTGTACCTCCCATATGTATACCATCACGCAATTTTTTTTTTTTCAAGATAAAAAATTATTTGAAATTGTTAGATTTCAAGTGTCCGCGGAAGAGACCCATCATAACTTTCATGTAAATTTAGGAGAAAAAAATAAGGTCAATGATCGTCTCATATATACATGGGAAAAAATTTTGAGTTGAGCTTTTTTCTAATAGATGGATTTTGTCGTGTTTTGAACGAGTTAAAAGAGTAGATATAGAAATGGTTTGAAAGAGGGTCAAAATGACCCCCAAAATGACTGGCTCTCAGTCAAAAATGAGACTTGCGAATCTTGAAGTCAGTGGCCTGCAAAGGCCCGGGGGTTATCTCAACCTCGAGTAGGATATGGGTTCGATTTGTCTGCTTTGTGTCCTGAAAATAACAAACGGTCAAAGCTCTCCTTCTTCCTCAACATGTCTATTTATATATATATCAATATTTTTTTAAAGTTATATAATAAAATATATATTTCTTCAAGATGAAAAAGCTCAAAAAGCTCTCGATAAAAATTCCCATAGATTAAAATGCATAAAACAATTCTTGGAAAATAAAATTTAACACTCATTGATATAAAATAATAATCTTTTGAAATATCAAATACATTAGTTTATATATATATATCTTGAAAATATTTATAGGGGCGGAAATATAAATGTATACAATAATCACTCTAGTTTTATTGAGATGGACTTTGAAGTATCAGATAAGACACGTTGTATATACAAAGACTCAGTTTGACTAAAAATACCAAGAAAATTCAATCAATTATACATTACATCATAAATAAAATATTTTAATAATCATGCAAGAAAAATTAAAAATAAATTATATAAAAAATATAATTGACGTGACAAAAAAAAAAAATAAAAATATAATGATGCTGCATTAAAATAATTTATAGACAGCATGTGACACGTGCCACAAGTAGGATATTTTCGTCCTTGGCCTGTCCTTGGTTCCTTGCATATCAATCTCTATATATCTATATATGTATGTGAAAATAAAAATGTGTTTAACATGGCCCAACCCTGTGGGCAAAAGGGCGTGGTTAACGCACCCCCGCAGGCCTAAAACACGCAATTTAGTCGGCCATTTTGAATGGTCCATGTATTAAATGCTGCAAAAAGGAAGGGATCAAAATTTTCCGAGGACTATGTATTGTGTATTAAATTAAGCAAAATATTCAACTATCTATTTCCAACAAAATCCATCATGAAAAAAATAAATGATTAAATATATATCAAGAGACAATAGAAAAATTATTTCATCAACAATCTATTACGCCAGACAATACAATAAAAATAATAAAAATAATTATTATTAATATTATTTTAATGAAAGCGCATTTATTGTAAAATATATAGAATTTAAACTCTGACTTGATGCGTTAAGACTTGATGTGTGTGTGCATGTGTGGGCTTTTCTGATGATGATAACACACTAACACACTCATATGTAAACGACATGCATATGATAATACATATTGTCGACTATGCATCTTCCTGTAGATGTTTCTAAAAAAAAAAAACCTTGAAAATTATTGCTGTAATCAATTGGAATTTACCACTCGAATTAATAACAAATTATTAGTATTTTTTTTTCAATTATTTTATGGAGATGCATAATTTATTCATCATTGAATATTAGAAAATTCCAGCATATTGTATTAATATAGTATATTTCGTTACAAGTGCCCACTCATGTGAATCAACTTGGACCACCTTGGCGGTTTCTCCAAATGAGTTAACAAATCTCTGATTATTATTTTTCAATATTTTATTACTAGGCATAATTTAATTGATTTCAAGCGCATATCTAGAAAATTCCAGCATATTGTATTAATAAATAAATTAAAAATATATGAAAAATAATAATTGAATAATTTAACAACAAGGAAAATGAGATAAAATAAGAAAAAAATAAAAAAAAAATTCTATATATTAATTTTGGATATATGCATGGGTTTCATTTCATCTTGTTTGAAATCTTCAAGGCTATATACTCATTCCAATTTCCAACCAACATACTTTTAAACCCTAGCTTCTCTTTCTCATTCTCTTATTAGTATTTTAAAATTATTTTTTGCCCTGGTCTCTTGTATATTTTTTATCCTTGTATTTCTTTTCAGCATTCAGTTGATACGTCATGTTATTTCATTCTATCGCTTCAACTCTACCAAGCTCTTTTTATTTTCAATTTTTTATTTAATTTGTGTGTGTGTCTCTTTCTCTGTCTCTCTTTTGGTCTCTTGGTTTTTTTATTTTTTCTATTCCCCTTTTTTTGCTTAGCTCAATCCGTCGAGGCCTCACCCCGTCCTCTTTCGTCTCACTTTTGTACGTTTTTGCCGCGGATGTGTGTGGTAGATGCCAAACTCTAAAACTACTAGCAACAGCAGCAAACAGCAAGCACCAGTGATGTCATCCACAGGGCGTTTCAAAGTAAAATACATAATAATAATAGTTATACTTTTTATTATCATGATGATGATCGTCCACCAAATGCGGTTACAAATGCTAGCTAGTTGTCGCTTTTATTATATTTTATATTTATTTCAATTTAATTTCAAACAATTGCTCCGAGTCGTGCCAACAAGTTACACAATAATTATTATATTTAAATTTTTTAAATATATTTTAAATAAATAATATAGCCACGTGGATTGGGTCAGTCTTTAATTGTCTCATTTCAGTCAAATTTTAATTTCACTTTATTTATTATTTCAAAAATAAATAAAATTATTTGATTGAATAATTCAGGAAACGATGCAGCACGTATTGTATATATATTTAAAAAAAAATTATTTATTTATTTATTTATGCCTTTAACATACCAGTAGAATGTTCAAGTATAAATAAAATAAATGCATCACCACAAATAATGACAAATACATACCACCATCATTATCATCATCATCCCCATCAAGAACAATGAAAGATTATTATCAATGCAATTATTGTTTCTTTATACAAGTAATTGCAAATAATTTTGATGTTAAAAATAAAAAATAAGCAAAATAATCATTGTCAAGGAAAACTAAGTTGAAAAAAAAATATTTTATCAGATAAAAATATAATTTGTGGTGGTGTTAGAAAAGATAACAGAAATTAAAAAATAATAAAAAATAATATTCAAGATAAGCTTGTTAAGTGAGAATAGAGAGAATAATCGTTGACTCAGATGAAATGAAAAAAAAAAATATATTTCGAATGTTTGAACGCGTGGCAAAGATGGCTGAATAAAATGGTTGGTTGAATTTTTATTTTTACATATCTAAACACACAATTTCTCCATTATGCAAAAAAGAGAAAAAATAAAAAAATGATTAAATATATTTATAACATTCACCTGCACACGCACTATCGTAATTTACAAAAAAAAAAAATAATAATAATAACAGTAATTGAAAGTAACATAATTGAGCAAGTAAAACAAGTAGTTTGTTGCATGAGTGAGTTGGAGTATTAAATATATAATATATATGAGAAAGGCAAGTTTGAGTTATTTAGAAATAAAATATACTGGTATATAAATATCAGGCTGGTATATTACGAAAGTAAGTGGATTTAGAAAGTACAAGCATAGTTTTGATTGGTTAGAAAATGGAGAAGTGAATGGGCCCCAGAGATATAAAAATTTAGCCTCAATTTTTTTGTTAAAAATACCTTGGTTTATTGAATATTTTTACCTGGCTTCTAAATAATATTTTAATCAATAAATTTAATTTATAAATAAATAATTGCCACGTGGTTTGTTGATTGATAAGGGGAAAAATGTTGTTCAACAAAATTCGCTGCAGTGTTTTCTCTGAACCCAATGCCACAATAATAAACACAGCAAGGGGAACACAGTTTTCACTGCTGAATCTGTGTTTTCTTTTTGATTTTTATATTTATAAATAAATTTTGTAGTATCATCACTTGGTGATTAATGATTATTCAAAGTATAAATATTTATATGAAAATTTGATGAATTTATCGAGGGGTCGATAGGAGAGAGAAAAAGACTGACTGATTAAATATAGCCAAGTCGATTTCCCGCCCCCAGTGACTACTCGATTTATTAATTATTTCAATTAGTTGAAAATATATTTGAGCACCATCATCTGATGACGCTGACTTACAACTAAAATCAACTGGTAGAAAATACGTTAGATCACACACTGCTGCCCCAGCAAGAAAAACTTGTCGTCTCTTCAACAAACCCACGGATTGGTCACGTGATTTTCGTCGTTGCGTCACAACGTTACCCCACACCATTATATTCCCGCCGCGTTTTTCAAATGAATAAAAAAAAAATAAATAAATTAAATATATATTTTTCAAGTAAGTTAAACGCGCGCGCAACATTCAAGTTTCACCGCCATCTTTTACCCAGTCCGGTTCTACTGGACACCGACATTTTTACTCTTTTTTTTTTTTTTTTTTTTTGCTTAATGCCCCCTTTCCTGTCTTGGTTTTTTTTTTTTTTTTTTTAAATTCGCCGACGTGTTCTCATTTCGCTAAAATCACTCGATATTTAAACTGATGATTCTCCCCTTTGAAATTCTTTTTATATTTGCCTCTTTCTTTGTATGATTCAAGATTCCAATCATCAGTTAATAAAACAAGATTTTTTGAAAAAAGAAAAAAAAGGCAGATGCTTTTGAACCCTCGAATTCCGGTCGCGCTTTTATTCACGTAATAACACAGACACAATGCGGAAAGGGCACGTTTTTTTTTTCTCCTTTCTTTACAAGAGGGATGGTGATGGTGGTGAGAAGTAAACTTGAAGAGAGAGTTTGAAATAAATTAAAATATAAAATATAAAAATTTAAAATGTTTCGCGAAAGTACCTACGATTAAGAAGCGTGGTTGTAGTAGGGGCGTTAGTCGCACAGCAGGCAACTCAATCCGGTGACCCAGTTGATATCTCAATATGGCGAACAAGACTGTATGCTTATATATATACAATGCGGAAGTATTATTTTATATTCACGATAGCTAAATTCAATCACACTCGTTAATAAATATAAATTAATAAAATTAATAAAATAACCGAGATAATATTTAAAATTAAATCAATTTAAATTAAAACACCAGATTCTAATGAAAGAATCACTTGGCTTGCACCTCACGTTAGCGCGTCTTTCATGATGCTTAAAGTATGTTACGCGACAATTAGACAAAGTAAAAAAAAAAAAAATTTATATTATATATATATATGATATCCGGCACGATGAATTTTAAGATGATGAACACACAACCGACTTCCAAGGCGGTCTGCAGCAAACGAGAGCCATGTATTGAGTTTCGTATCCGCCGCCACCGCGGCACTCTGGCTGTTTCCCCACTCTTGTAAATTCCGCAATGATGTGGTGCGTTTGCGCGGTTTATAACGAATTTTGATTGGACAACAAGAGCCGCGCGAGGCAATGATTCGTTGACGCTGATAAAATAGTAGGAACACGATGAAAATGGATTGGGAACAAAATAAGTGGGGAGATTTGAATTGATGGTGAGGAAAAAAGAAAAAGGAAAAATATATATATATATATAAAAATAATAAATATATATTATATATGATATATATATATGAAATGAGAAGGCAAGACGAAGCACAAATTAAATATGATTTTTCTTGATGATGTTTGTCGTGTAATAAAACTCGGTTGACGGTCGAACAGGAACTGGCTGTACATTGGGTGGTAACGTGTTACTTATGCTGATGGCTTTCGAGCACACGAGGATGTGGGAAAATATATATGTATATTAAAAGAAAGAAAAAAAAAAATGGAAAAAAAGAAATATAATGGAAAAACGGGGGATCAACAATTCAAAACCCCATCGTTGCAGCAAAGTATAGTAGGGGAAATATTACACACGGTGTATTTCATTGGTTCTAGTGTTCGGGGTAAAAGGAAATTTCTTTAGAACACGTACATACTACTGAAAACGCAGGCGCAATCAACAGCCAACAATTTTTTCTATTTATTTTCCTTTTTTCTATATATATATATGATTTTCTATCTTTGTTTAGCCCAATTTTCAAGCATCACTTTAATTCCAATTTAAATCTAGCTATATGCCTCTACTAGCTTGAGCTATTTTTTGATATATATATTTTTTTTCTATTTTTTATTTTCAATTTCCACGTCAACGCACGCGTACACTTCTCACGATAATCCAGGCCAGAGCTTTGTCCTATTTTACTATCGATCACACTTGCAATATAGAGAACAAAGAATTTTTATTTTAATTATTTTTTCATGGCACATGTGTGTATAAGATTTATCAAAAATTATATCAATATATTGTCAGTATATACGAGTACATATTTTTATATATGGAAAAATATTATTTGATGATGAGAAGACACAGTGTGTATGTATTTCCGTCCACCTGTCTCCTCTTCTTGAGGATGCACTGACAAATATTTGTGTCTCGTGATAAATTTAAGAAAAGAAAAAATAAATAATATATTTTTTTCAAGTGTGAGGAGACTTGACGAGACAAGAATAATATTAAACAAGCTGCTTTATAATAAAAAAAAAAAAAAAAAAGAGGGTGGTAGTGGTGGAGAACAAATTCGTGTGAAAAATAATCAAAATGAATATATAAAAATAAAATGAAATGAAAGAAATGAAAGGGTTAAGAAATATTTAAACGGGAAGCACATATCAATTGGATTTTATCCCAACGTTCTATTTATCATTAATTCGGGATAACTCGGAAATTTAAACGATCATTGCCGAATGTGATATACAAGGGAATTTAAGTAGGTCGCTTGAAAGCCCGCACGTGTCGTCCTTGACTCACATAGTTTTAAGCGCAAGCGCATCGCTTGTCGCATTGCTGCTTAGCTTTTTTTTTTCATATAATATAAAGCTCATTTTCTTTGTTCTTCATGTGCATTATCAAAGCATGCACTTTATTTTCATAGATTTTAAGCTGGCCCTTTTCTTTTATCATCATCTCGACCTCTTTTTTCCAAACTCACTAATTCAAGTGCATGGCAACAGACGAGATTGCTGTTTTAAATAATATGAATAATCTATTAGCTTTCAAAAATAATCTCTAGAGCTTTATATAGAAATTAAAATAATTATCTTTATCAAAAGTATAATATAATTAAGAAGCTTTTTATAGTTTTTTTTTTTTTATATAAAATGATTAAAAGTTTTGAGAGAGCTATTTTTATGTTTGTTTATTTTTTTTTTTTTTTTTGTCATAAGAAAGAGGTTATTCGTTGGGAAAAAATATAAAAAATAGAAACTTGTATGAATATGTACGTAACACTTCCGTTTCGTATAAATATATATAAATGCTTGGCTTACAAGATTTACTATAATAATATAATATTTTTTTTAAACACATGCACGCACATGTGATGTAATCCACAACTCGATTTGTTGGAAAATATTTATGTCATGGAAAATATGTTGAAATATGAATAATAAATTAATGAGACTTTTCATGAATTTATTGATCACAGTTTAATGAAAATTTTTTAAAATGATAATTTTGTTGGTCAGCAATTGGGCTTGAGCCACGTATTGATCGAGCTGGGTATATAATAATATACGAGAGAAGAAGAATAAGAAGAAAAAGAAGAAGAAACACGTAACGGGCAAGTCGAGGGAGCGCCCAATGTACGGGCCATTTGCCCTCAATTGAATTTGGAGCAAACCGTGGAAAAATTCAATTTTATTTTTCAATAAATATACTAAAATTATTTGGCTATGATGATGAAACAGTCTACTGCTTGAAATAGAAATTAAAAATATCAAATTATTTTCTATGAGACTATTAGTAAGATTTTTTTATTCGACCATTTGAAACTGATCGACGAAATTAGGACAAATCACAAATTAAGTACAAATTAATTATGCTAATTATAGATTCTTGTTATTTAAATTTTTAATAATAAAAAAGTGTCTAAATATTATTATATAAATGGAATTTTATAATTACAAAAAGTAGATAATAGCTTTTTTTTTATACTAGTGTCGTAAGTAAGAGACGATTGACTGGTTTTACCGAGAGTTTTATTACACTTTTTTTTATCAAGTTAATTTCATGGAAACATGGAAATTATATTTAACGATTATTTTCAACGACATAAAAACATGCAAGAAAAATAGCTAAACTATTGTTTTTAATTTTTACAACAGACTAATTATAATGTTTTTTATTTTTTTTTTTTTTTAAATTACCATTATTTAAAAGAAATAAATCAAGTATTTTTTTTTTCATTATTTTATTTCGTAAAATACTTGGTTGTTATCAACAAACAAAGATAACGATACTCCACGTGTCACATGAATTTGGATTTTATCGATTTTACATTCTCCCTCTTTTTTTATATAAATATTTTTTTTTGTGTCTCGTCTTTTTCCCCCTTGTATTTAAAAAAAAAAAAAAAAAAAAAAACTGGCGGCTATTGAAAATGAATACACGCTCGTTGAACATTGACTACCGACATGTTTTTCATATTGAATAAATCTCATCCATAAATTGATGAATGCAATCCACTAATACATCCGAGTAAAAAAAAAAAAATTTTTTTATTTTCATCATAAATAATTAAATAGAAAATACTTGAAAAAAAAAATCATTGCGGTTTTCTTGAAAAATAACACGACAAATTCTAAACAATTAAAAAACCAGTTAATTTATTTCGAAATCAAAAGTTATGTGTTTTTTAATTTCGAATTTCCTAATGCCTCGAACAAAAACTTGTATTTAAAAATTAAATATAATTTATGGCACAATTGTATTTCGAAATAAAATGAGATAAATAATGAAACAGCAAAAAAAAATAAAAAAAAATAAATAAATAAATCAATAACAATTGACTAGCATGACAATAAGTTTCCATGAACAAGTGTCAATTGAATTTAAAATTAAAATTACGATGAATACGATAAATAATAAATTTAAAAAAAAATAATAAAAAGACATTTAGTAATATAGTAAAATATAGTAATAAAATTTAGCTTGAATATTAGCGCCGCGTGATTGCTTCAATAACTGGCATGCTTGAGATAAGACCAGGCTCTTATCTGACATGGTACATAATATGCCCAACGATATGCTTACGTAACAATTCAAGCCAGACATGTACAATAGTCTCATTTCAAATATCCAATAATCCCCCCGTATCTAAATTCAACACAAACACACACGTATTTCATTGGCTATCATCAAAATTACATTTGATAAATTTTATTTTCACAAGAAAATATACATTTTACATAATAATAAATAACCAAGTTAATAGTAATACTCAAAGTCCACCAGCAAGAAAATTATTTATCATTAAATCAAAGAAAAAAAATATAATAAAAACAGCAACAACAACAACTTGATGGTTTTATTATTTTAACAGAGATAAGATATGTGTCGATTGAACAAATGAAAATTCATTTGGCAAATGAAACAAAAATGTAATCAAAAAGATAAATAAAAATATAGCAATTTATTTGTAAAATAACTTACGTGTATGATGATGATGTGATATGTGTCCGAGGTTGTATTGTAATGTGGTCCACAATTTAACCACCAACTCATAACTGGTTGGTATTCTCGATTGGAGTGACTACGATATCATTTGGCAAGTAACTGCTGATGTTGTGCTGCTTATGCGCAAACTCTACTCGCATTTTTTTATTCATCAACTGATGGTGGTACTGCTAAAACACACATAGAGGGGACAATGTTATTAATAAAATTATTATTATTTTATTTATTGTAAGTAGACAAGAAAAAAAAAAAAAAAAAGATAAGACATTCATGCCATCAAAGACAAGTCCGTTTTGTTATTTTCTATTCGTGCATATGTATTTTCATATTATCGTGACGATTTTTATTATTTTGCAAAATATATTACTCGTGGTTGATCAATATTACTACTTTGAATAATGATTGGTACCAGCGTTCTATATCTTTTTTTTTTTTTTCTATTTGATTCAACTTCCATCAATCTCTTGATAGCCAATAAATTTTTCCTGATACATTTTTTTTATACAAGTTTGCTGTGTGTATGTAGATGATCGCGTGATGAAAATTATACACGGAAATAACAAACCAAAGATATTCTTCATGGTGCGTGTCAAACACACAACGGATATATTTGACACAAATGAAAATAAAAATATTTAATATTATATTAAAACACGAAGAGGAAATAAAGTGAAATAGAAAAAAAAAAAAAATTAAATTATTGGAATATAATCTGATGATAATTATATTCAGTTGATGAAATTTAAGTTTTTAAAAATATTTTATACTGTTGGAAAAGCACCACCACCACGTGGCACGGTCTGAACGTATTTTATATATAACTTTTATGCTTTTTTTTTTTTTACAACTTTATTTTTCTTGAGCCAAGTACAACGAGGGAGATTCCCCAAAGGTTTTTCTTTGTTAAGATCCAAGCAAAAGAATGAGCTAGCTATTGAATCCCCATTTACACACACACACAGATGTACATCTAGCATCAAGGAGTATCCAGCACTTCTGGGTCGCGAGATATATCCCACCGGATATATTTTTTTTTTTTTCAAAAAACTCCTCTATATATTATTTTTTTCTTTGTTCTATTTTTTATTTTTTTTATTTTACTATCGATTTTTAGTTTAAAATAAAATTTATGGTTAATAAAAAAATATAAGGCATAAAATTATTTTATTTATTTTATAATTTATTATAAACAAAAATATAGGAAAAAATGGAAAAAAAGTATCGTTTGCTTATTGAGTAAATAATCCATCATATATAAAAAAATAATGTTGTATGATGATAGTAAAAGAGATAAGTGAAACTGGATAATTCTCAAATAAATATATATAGATAAATGGGGCCAAGAGAACTCGGCGCCCATGGTTTTTGTTGCTATGGGCAACCACCATTGCATCGACCGATTCTCATCCATTTTCAACCCCATAAAACGACGCTGCTGCGGCAAAACCAAACTACCCTTCATCTCAATGTTGAACCAATTGTAAGTACATTCATATTATATAAAACGCAATGCGCCAATCGAATTTATTATTATATTTAGCAATATTATTCAACTAAAATTTGATGGATAAATATAGTTGAGTTTAGTTGTGTCGTTGTGTGTGCAGCAAATTTAATAAATTGAGTAAATTTTATATTTATTTCTCAACGTATTAATACCAGTTTCACCGACACACACACACATCATGCTAAATAAATGCTAATGTCAATGGATATGCACACGTTACAAATGAACAATAATTCTATGTTTGACCGGTTTAGCCTAAAAACGTAAATTGCAAAGATAAAAAAATAAATAAAGGAGAGAGAGAGAATATTACATTTGCCAGAATAGTTGCGTGTGGGTCGAATGAAAACTAGGACGACATGTCCAGATGTTGAGATCAAGAAAATATGAAACTTTTAGAGAATAAATTGTTTTAAATATATTATAAAATAAAATTATGTATTTTACGATTTTTTTTTTTATTTTTTTTTTGATAATAAAAAAAATATATATTGAGAAAAAAATAAAAAAAAGTTTTAATGAGTAAAACAACAAATGTTTAGGCAATGTTCTGACATTAAAATAAACATTGAGAAGTGAAAGGCACTTTGGGGAACACACATTGGTGTGAGATGCAGTGTGTCTTGATGTTAGACACTTTGAATTTGTACAAGTTTCGAATACTTTTCCCTTGTGTAAAAGAAAAAATATAGTAAAGACTGATGATGCTTAGAACTGGATGAAATTGGTAAAGAAAAAATTAAAAAATTAAAAAATAAAATAGAAAAAGACAAAGCAAAAGTAAAACTTGAAGAAATATATTTAATTTTTTTGTTATTTTTGATAAAATGTAATATTGGTGGTGTAAAATGTACAAAGAATGTACATTTGAAATACACAGGGTGTATTTAAGAGAATAAAGAAAATCAAATAAAATACAGTATATGAGGGAGAGAGCATTGACCTTTGGGCACGTGGCCCCAGGGACACGTGCCGATATTCGAATAAAAATTATATTTTATTTTCTTGATAATATACTTGAAAAATATATGTCTTATTTTTTTCTATTCATTTCTATACATATTTTTCCATGCCTTTAAACTTTTTTTTTTTTTAAATCATTTTGTACGGAAAATTCAACGACACAAAGACCTTTCTTTCGTTCAACATTGGGGTGGTTATTTTATATGTATACATAGGCCGTTATTTTTTCTATGTTCTTTCTTTGTTCACGATTACTTTTTGGAGACTGTGAGAGAAAAACCGTTGGTCTTGTTTTTTGACCCGTTAAATCTTTTATGCTTCATAGAAAAAAAAGAAATAAAAAAAAAAAAATAAATGTTCTCTTTTTTTTTTTTTTCTAATTTTATGTTGTTTAATAATTTTTAATTTTTTATTGTTAAATGAGAGAGCATTGAAAATATCGTATTTAAAAAACAAAAATCATGATGAAAAAATAAAAAATATTTTTTTTATATTTATATTATGTGATGAACTAATTTAAAATACTTCAAGTTGACTTTTCAAGACATTCAATAGGCGTATAATATTTATTTAAAAATAAAATGGTTTTTTTTTTTTTTTTTCAATTCAATGAGGATTTTATTTTTGAAACAATTACTCGACATATTTATTCAGTATATACATTGAGAAATTCAAATGTATTAGCTCGAAGCTGGTGCAAGAAGTGCAACAAAAAAAATATAAAATGAGTTTATGAACATTTGTTTGACATTAACAAATATTGACACTACACTCGGGACCTTCGAATCGGATAACGGACTGTTATACACACACACACACACACACACTCTAATACACACAGTAAAAATAAAATTTATATATCTATCACTATCGACAAAGATTAGAATATTTAAAAAGAAAAATAATCTGCAATTTTTTATTAAATATAAATACGTCCGTGTGTGTATAAAAAATTAGGGTGAATTTAATTTAAAATAATATGATTTTCAAGCTTAATTTTCTTGGATGAAACGAGTGTTTAAATAAAAAAAAATAAATAAATAAATGAGCCAAGTTGTTTATAAAGAAAAAAATGAAAAAAAAAAAAAATACACAGACACACAAAAATATATGCATGATTATTAGGGTTACATTTGATGATGTCTCTGGATTTCGATTGCGTAACAAAATACTTGCTTGGCAACGATACAAGTTTTACGAAATTTTAAGTGTCGTTAAAAATCACCGGCCAATTTCTAACTTCACCAGGTAAAAATTAAATCAAACGACCAGATTATATATTAAGATTTGAGCTTAAATTAAACCATCATCTAAAATACATAATTAAATAGAAATTTTTTGTTTCGAAAAATTTTAAAATAGAAATATATAATATATAATTTTTACCAGTTTTCTATGAGGTAAATATATAAAGTGTATAAATAAATATTTAAAGAAAAAAATAAAAAAATGTTCAAGTGAAGAAATGTAGGCCCCACGGGTTCTGTCTCTGTTACCATGCGGCTTCGGGGCCACGGCGTAGGTGACAGCGAGTATTGATCAAACACTCTTGGACCCGTATATATTCACCCCCATTACGTATCCAACCCCTCAGGGCGACCCTCGACAACGCGCACCGCTTCATCGTGCCAACATCCCCACCAATACTACTAACCATTGCCTCTCATCATCAACTCTCTCTCTATCTCTTTATATATATTTTTTTTTTTTTTTTCATCTTCATCATCTTGTTCTTCTTCAACATCACCACGACCCTCTTTACTTGTAAAGCCCTCTTTTTTATTTTCTCTTGGCCTCCCTAAAGCTCTCACAGTGCTTTGACCCATTTGGCAAAAATATCAGAGCTTACGTCGTTGTTGCGATGCTGCTGCATGAAAAATATTCTTTTTTTGTTTTTAAATTTAAGAGGTTAAATATTTTTTTTTTTTTATAATCAATTTGATATAAATAAATTATTAATTATATATCTGCAATGCAGAAAATTATTATTTTTATAAATAAAAAATTTATGTTATCAAAAAAAAAATAATAAAAAAGTTTTGATGTTTTTTTTTTTTCTATGTGCTATACTTTTGAACCACGTATTTTCTTCATCGCTGTAAACTACTGTCGAGGTAGTCAAAGGGGGTGGTGAGAGATAGAGAAAAAAAAAAAAGAGAAAAAAGAGAAATAAAAAAAAAAAAAGCCCCTGATAGGGAAGCTCTAGGTACCGAGGGGACGAATGAAGGAAGTGGAACGAGGGCAGAGTATTGATCCCACCAGCAGTGTGGTGGTTGACACATTTACCAAAAAGCTTCGTGTGTTCTAGTTTTAAAATGAACAAATAAAAAATGCTTGAGCTTAAAAAAAAAGTAAAAAATATATTAGAAAATGAAAAATATTAATTTTTAATTAAATTTATTATTGAAAGATTCAACAGACAAACATGTTAAAATTTAATATTCATCAATTATTTCATGGCAAAATGAGGGATAGACATTAGTGGCATATCAGCTTGTCAACGTGCCTCAATATTCACTAATAAAATTAATTATATACGATAGTAACAAGAGCATGTTACACGAGATACATCGGGGAGAGAAAAAATAATAAAAAAAAATGTTTTCATCAAGGGGTGGAACAGCCATCAATAACACGATTGAAAATAACAGTAAAAATAAATAAATAAAAAATAGTAGTAGTAAAAAATAATATAATAATTTAAATAAAAATCAAAATATTATTATCTGCATTTGATAAGTATTGATTAAGCCGGATGCAGTGAGACAGTGAGTGGCTATTGAAAGAGGGAGAGAGAGAAAGAGATGAATACAGTTAGAAGCTGCAGCCAGAAACAGACTGTGAGATAAGACAAAAAAAAAAAAAAAAAGAAATAAAATATATATATATAGCGGTATCAAAGGCATAACCCCATTTGCAAAACTATCTGCATTAAACTGAATGTCATGTGTTTAACGTCAAAAACGTCGGGTGTGTGTTGTATGCGCTTTGTTAGCAAACGTTACGACGACTACGACGATGACGATGACGACAACGCATGCGTTTAGATGAAAAAGAGAAATAAAAAATAGGGGACCACCTCATCGTGCATACAAGTATATAAAAAAAAATTCTCATGAGAATTTTGAGCTATATAATATCACGCCCTATTTTCGTCGCGGTTGGTATATATATCAGTAATTTTCTTCAACAAAAGAAATATTTTTTTAAATATTTAAAATGTACAAAACATGACCAACTAGTCAAGGCACTGGATTGATAATAAAAAACATATGTATATTAGACAACTCACCAATGATATTTCCTTGTAGACAGCCAAGTTTTATTTTTGGTCATAAAACATTCATCGTTATTTGTTGTAATAATACAACTCAGCATTTTATTCAATTTGTCGTTATTTTGTTTAGCCATCTGTAAATAAATATAAATTTTATTATTAATATATAGTTTTTTTTTTTTGCTATTTAATAATGATGAAAATAGTTGTTGTACAATATACACCAATGGAGAGTAAAATGTTGATGAGGCAACATTAGAAAGTAGACGTTCATAAAGCGTGTAGTGGATGATAAAAGTATTTTTAGTTTTTTTAAATAAATATATTTATAATATTTTTTTCCTCATGATGATTTTAGTTGTTGTTAAATTTTTTTGCCTTGTACACAATATATTACAAACATACTCAGATATTTTATAAACGACCAGAACTGCCACTTGACTCATTTCAACAAAAAAATAAATAATAATTATAATTGTTTTTTTTTTTTTTTTTTTTTATTTTCCATTGAATATACATGCAATTCTTCTCACTCCAATGAATATATATATTTTTTATTTCAAGTATTAGCATATGCACATAATGTGTGAGATTTGTACTTTGTACCTGCTCGCCTGACTGATTCACTCATTTAATTTTTTATTCACAAGTATTTTCTATGACTTACGTAATATTTTAGACACAGTCATTTCGCCAAGTTAAAAAGTTTAGAAATGAAAATAAAAAAAAAAAGGGAAATTTAATAAGACGTTAAAGAAAAGAGAAAAAAGTGAAAAATGATGTGGAGATTTTTATTTTATATATTTCAAGTTTTTGAAATATTCACTTGAAAATATTGAGTTAATGTAATGGAAGATTTTTCATTTATTATAAAAAATAATTTCCATAAAAATTGAAATAATAAATTATCAAGTGCATAGATTTTTCGACAAAGAAATTATGCTAAATAAAATAGAAAATATATATTTTTCGAGACAAAGAGATTGAAGCACAGCAAAGTGCATATGGAGGTCACCCCCTGGTGAAAATGTGGGTGGTAGTTTTACCAGGTCGTTTACAAGGGATGGATCTATCGAGACTGCAACCGCCGGGGTAACTGGGTCAGTCGGTCAAACCTTTCATTGATCCATCCCCTTCATTTCATAAACAACAACAACAACAACAATATAAAATAAGCAAATTTAATAACTCGAAAATTATGATATTTTTATACTGGGATTTGCCTCAATTTTAAAACACTCAAATCAATGAAGCCAAATAAAAATAAAAAAATTACAAGAAAACTGCATTATGATTTGATAAATAAATAAATTTTTTTTTTTTTTTTTATATTTTAATTTGATGAAAAATAAGAGAATATACGTGTTTAGAAAAATGATGATCAAGTGGATTGCATGAAAAATAAGCCAGTGAATTTTGTCTGGTTCACAGTGGATTAACCATCAACTCAAGGCACCATGATGTTGATGGAGACAATCATAACGGCCCGGGTGTAATAGTGGACAGAACAAAAATAAAAAAATTAAAACGAATGAATATAATGAAAAAAAAAAATAAATAAATAATCGAGTAGGGAACCAGAGAGAAAGACTTTTTAGTATGTATAAATTGTAGAAGAGAGCGAGGTCGATGACCCGTGCACGTGGAGTCACTGAAGTAGGCCACGTAGTGACATCACGCTAAAACAAAATGGCCGTGCCAACATATCCCGTAGCACCAGAGTAACGTTCATGTTGATTACTCTACAGTTTAGTAACAGTACATCTACAATATGTATGTGTGTGTATTAATAATACATACATGTTTTTTTTCTCTTTTTTTTATTATTTAAAATGAGTCGACTATTTTTACGTCAAAATTTATTTTTATTAAATATGTACATATTTATATTTTTATTTTTAAAATTTTAAACATGGTGTATTCAATGCTTTTTAGGAGGAAAAAAAAAGCCAGCAAGTATCTACCGTGACAATGGAAAAAAAAAAAAAAAAAAAAAAATGAATTTTTAAAGATAAAAAAGCATGTCGACAGTTACAAGGCCACACAATGCTTATCTTTTTTATTATTTTTTTTTTTTTTTTGTAATCTCTATTTTTCATATTTGTTAACGCAATTTTATTTTTATTTTTTTGATGCTTAGAGATAACCTCAGATATAACCACAAATGTGGAAATATATTTTGTTGAAAATATTTTTATTGTTAAATGTTTAATAAATGAATAAGTAGCTTACCTTTTTGATTGATGATTGTTCAATTGTTGGATATGTTACTTTTACGTTTTTTTATTTGTTAAATATATGAAAATACTATTTGATTATTTAATTAACAACGTGGTTATTATTTTAGATTGCCCAGAAATAGAAAAAGTGGTCCAGGGGGTGATGAGAAAGAGAGAGATCGACAAACTGCAACATTGCAACGACAAAAATTAACAAAACGCCATCTACAGGTGCATTTATGTTTGTCTAAATTTTTAAACAATTTTTACAATAAAATTTGAATTAATAAACAAATCTTAAACTGTGTGCATTAGTATTATTATTTTTTTTTGAATAATTATAAACAATGATAAATGATAAAAGTATTTGTTGTTTTTTTGATAATAATAATAAAAAGACGCTAAGTCTGCAGTACCGACCAAAACATCTGTAAATTAATAGTCGGTAAATCAGTTGATTATTTTGCCGCCATCTTGAAAAACCGTTTTTTCAATAAAAAAAAAAAAAAAAAAAAAGAGTTATTAGTCGAATATTGGAGTTAAAAAAATCAGTGCAATTATCAATAATTAGTGTAAATAATATCGACAATTATGTAGTTTATCGGTGTGAATTTTTTAAAGTGATTAGAGAATAAAACAATCAATAAGTGATGAAAAATAAAAGACAACAACGAAGATGTGATTTGGAGCAATTTCAAGTATTTTTCCTGTCTCAAATAAAAAGAAAAAAAAAAATGAGCAACAATAAGCAAAAAACAACAAGGTAATTTAAAAGATAATTATTTTTTTATTAATTAATTGTACTTTATTAATTTATACATATAAACAATGATCATGTGTTCTAATAATTAAGATGAAAATGAATTTACATCAAGTCATGGAATGATGACAATCAGACAAGATACAAAAAAAAAAAAAAAATGAATAAATACATTGAGTAACTATTGATGATTAAATCAGTCAAAATTATTCATAATAATGAAAAAAAAAAAATTAAGTTTAATAGTAAATACTCAACAAGTATAATACCACAGTCATTTTGTTATTATTTTTTTTTTTCTTCTCAAAAGTCTTTGGATGTTGTAATTTGTAGTTGTTGTTGTTGTTTTGAAATTGAATTTAATCAACTTCTTCCATTCTTGAAGAATCTTCAGTGGCTTCTTCAACAACTGGTGTAGAATCAGATGAATCTTTGACTTCTTCCATTGGTACATCATCATCTTCAATACCAAGACCCAATTTAATCATACGATGAATTCTAGTTGCATGAACTTGTGGATTTTCAAGGGCAAATCCAGATGCCATTAATGATGTTTCATAAATTAATACAACAAGATCTTTGACTGATTTATCATGTTTGTCAACTTCAATTTTGCTTCTAAGATTCTCGATGATTGGATGATCTGGATTAATTTCAAGATGTTTCTTGGCAGCCATGTAACCCATTGTTGATGTGTCCCTGAGTGCTTGGGCCTTCATGATTCTTTCCATGTTTGCTGTCCAACCATATTGTGATGTGACAATACAACATGGTGAATTAACAAGACGATTTGATACAACAACCTTTTCAACTTTGTTGTCCAAAATGTCTTTCATGACTTTACATAACTCTTCAAATTTAGTCTTGTTTTCTTCCATTAGTTTTTTATCTTCATCAGATTCTGGAAGTTCCAAGCCTTCTTTTGTAATTGAGACCAATTGTTTACCATCAAATTCTTTCAATTGTTGAACAACATATTCATCAATTGGCTCAGTCATGTAGACAACTTCAAAACCACGTTTCTTGATTCTTTCAACAAATGCACTGTTAGCAACTTGATCTTTATTTTCACCAGTAATATAATAAATGTGTTTTTGATTTTCCTTCATACGATCAACGTAGTCTTTCAATGAACACATTTCATCACCAGATGCTGATGTATGATATCTCAATAATTCAGATAATTTTTTTCTATTTGTACTATCTTCATGAATACCAAGTTTGAGATTCTTTGAAAATTGTTCATAGAATTTTTTAAAGTTTTCTTTATCTTCTGATATTTCTTCAAATAGCTCCATGCATTTTTTAACAAGATTTTTACGAATAACTTTGAGAATTTTATTTTGTTGTAACATTTCACGACTGATGTTCAATGGCAAGTCTTCACTGTCAACAACACCCTTCATGAAATTGAGATACTCTGGAATAAGATCTTCACAATTGTCCATGATAAAGACACGTCTAACATACAGCTTGATGTTGTTCTTTTTCTTTTTGTTTTCAAACAAATCAAATGGTGAACGACGTGGTAAAAATAGCAGAGCTTTAAATTCAAGTTGACCCTCAACTGAGAAATGTTTAACAGCTAAATGATCTTCCCAATCATTTGTCAAGCTCTTGTAAAATTCACCATACTCATCTTGAGTAATGTCATCTGGATTTCTTGTCCAAAGTGGCTTTGTTTTATTCAACTCTTCATCATCAATGTATTTTTCTTTAATTGTTTTTTTCTTTTTTTTCTTATCTTTATCATCAGCCTCTTCATCTTCACCAACTTCTTCAATTTTTGGTTGTGTATCATCATCTTTATCTTTATCTTTAACTTCTTCTTCTTCATCATCAGTTAATTCTTTTTCTCTTTCTTTTTCAATGTATAATTTAATTGGATAACCAATAAATTGTGAATGTTTTTTAACAATTTCTTTGATCTTTGACTCTTCAAGATATTCAGCTTGATCTTCTTTAATTGTCAAGATCATTTTAGTACCACGACCAAGTGATTCACCAGTATCTTGACGAATTGTAAATGATCCACCAGCAGATGATTCCCAAATGTATTGTTCGTCATCATTATGTTTTGATATGACTGTTACATTATCAGCAACAAGATATGCTGAATAAAAACCAACACCAAATTGACCAATCATTGATATATCAGCACCAGCTTGAAGTGCTTCCATAAATGCCTTGGTGCCAGATTTAGCAATTGTACCCAAGTTGTTGACAAGGTCAGCTTTAGTCATACCAATACCACTGCACAAAAAATTAACATAAAATTTATTAGTTAATTATTATTGATAAATAAAACAAATAAATATTTTATTTATTTATTTAAAATAAATAATTATACATACGTATCAATGATGGTTAGAGTTCTATCAGCCTTGTTTGGAATGATCTTGATGTGAAGATCCTTGCAGCTGTCAAGCTTGGTTGGATCAGTCAATGATTCATAACGAATCTTGTCCAAGGCCTGTTGACACAAACAACAACAACAACATGATTAGTTGATGAATCATTAAGCTATTTATTAATTTTAATTGTGACTTTTAAAAAATATACAATTAAATAGGTTAGACTTGATTGACTTGATAAATAAATTTATGAAAAATTAAATGATGGTAATTTAAATTATTGTTTACTTACATCAGATGAGTTTGAAATTAATTCACGAAGAAATATTTCTTTATTGGAGTAAAAGGTGTTTATAATTAGACTCATAAGCTGAGCAATTTCAGCTTGAAATGCAAATGTCTCAACATCACCAGTTTCTACGTTTTCAGGCATCTTGATGTAATTCAATTAAAATTGGTAGTTTGATTTATAAACAATTGCAATAAATTATTATCCTTGAGGATATGCAGTTGAATAGAATACTTTGTTTATGCACGATACGTACAGCTCTGTTTCACTTTTGGTTCTGATGCCAAGGCGCCAGCGACACTCGCTTTTATCGGCTTGCAATTATTCTAGAAACATCGACCAGTCGAAAATTCTAGAATACAATATAAAATACATCTACAAATTTATTTATTTAATTAAAAAATTGTCATAATAATTTTTCTATAGATTAAACAATTTTTTTGAGATAAATTTATGCATTTTTATTAATTTTTTTTCATAATTATTTAATTAAATTAAAAAAAAAAATTGTTGTCTGGTTGGGGTGAGTTTCCGGCAAATTGGAAACGCCACAGATGCTTCTAGAAGTTGTCTAAATAAATATATAAATAAACAATACTATAAATAAATATTTAAATTAATTTTAATTTTGAAAAAAAATTAATAAAAATATTTAAATGAATTTTTAAATGTTAAGTTATGATTTTATTGTTTATTTAAAAATAAGAGTAATAATATTTATAAAACTAATTTAAATTGTTTATAAATATTAATAAATAATTTAATAAAAAAATATTTATTCATTTTATTATTTAAATTGATGTGAAATTGAGAAAAAAATATTTTTGCAATAAAAAATTGTTGGAAATCATTTTTTAATGTTTTTTCATCGATTAGAAATTTCGAGAAGATTCTAGAAGAGTCTAGAATTATCTAGAAAATATAAATAGGATATGCATAAATAGGATGCGCATGTGCTAGGACTTGGTGGCTTGGTGGCTTGGGTGGCTTGCTTGATGAATCCAAAACACTGGTCGACTCGAAATCGACATTGGTGAGCCATCTCTTGGTTGAAATAAATTTCTACTGTTGTAATTACGTCGGTAAGACAGGACGAAATGAAAATTTGATGAAAAATATTAAATTTTCTTTATGAAAATATTTTTATTTACATCTTGAATGATGTAGGATTAATTAGATTTATAATTATCAAAAAACTAGGATAAATTTTCATAGGTATTTGTTTTAATTATCAAAATTTATTAACTCAAATTACAAATAATAATTTATATTTAAATTAACAAAATGACAAATTATTCTCAATTCCAAGAGTCATTTAAATAATATATTTGAAAAGATATATAAATTATTTATTTTCATTTATAAATCATCATCATTTGTGTCGTTTAAATTTAGCATTGGCAAATACCCTGATAAACGACTGAAAACATTGACCTTTGATTGACAACCTATTTTTGTTGCAATTCCGATGAGGGTATTGTTAGAAACCAATACAATATCATTATTATCCTGAAAAGAAAAAAAAATTACAATATTGTTTGTTCAAGAAATGCAAAAGAAAAATATAAAAATAAAAATAATGTTTGTTATACGTTACCTGGCAAATGTTGAATTTTTTTTTATGTGTACAAATATATTTTTGACTGTCCAAGTAACCATAATCAACTGTGCGACATTTATTTTTTGGTGCAATTGATGTCTCTATTCGTTCTGGTGTATTTGAATTATTTCCATTCAAGCCCCAGCCATAAGCGTAGTTTTTCGAATGAACCCGATCACCTGGTACAAAATTATTATCAGCTAATTGAAGCTCTGGCAAGTTGATGATTTGTTGGTCCTTCTGGATAGGTCTACTCAGCTATAATATAAATACCCAATCAAAAACATTTTATTTTTTTTATGATCAACTTATCAATAATAAATATAACAAAATTGTTTTAGACAGGGGAATTTATATTTTTATTTCTTACCCATAAATAAGTAACAGCACCACTTGAATTTTGATCAGGACATTTAATTTTTGATACGTTAATTTCATCATGCAACTCTTCTGTATCAGTAAAGACTTGAAGATCAGACTGGCTTGCTCGTTGACAATTGACACAGTGAGCTGGTACCACAACGAGTCTGCTACCAACAATTGCACCTTGACAAATATGAGTGCGTTGATAACGTACTGATACTAAAAATGATGTATCAATAAATTTTTTTGGTGGAATTTTTTTTTCTAGTTGACCTTTTGATCTTACAACAGTATTTGCTATAGAAGAAAATGTCGGTGATTTTTTGTTAACGCCATCAAAAGATTCAACTACCACTGTAAATTAAAAAATTAAAAATATTTTTTATTTTAACTATTATTATTGAAAAAAGAAACAATAAAAATTTAACAGATGAAAATTAATTAAACTTACCGATTATACAAATTAACAAAAATCCTATTGAAATTTTCATCTTGAAAATATATTATCTATCTAGTTATGGATATTTTTAAAATGAAAAAAAAAATTACCAGCTTGTTTATATATAGTTTATTGTCAAAATAATTTGAATGAAAAATATTTATTGTGTTGTTTAATTTATCGAGCAGTAAATTCGATATTTTTTGTGATCTTTTAAATTTATTAGACATGAGTGTTTTTAACAATGTAAATTATAATTTTGTCAAATAGTTAAATTTGTTTGATCAGTTTGGTGCGTTCTATTTTATTGAATTTTTCATGGAAAAATGTGTTAATAAATTTCATTGAGTGATTTATTTTTTGCTTATAAGAATTATGAGTATATAAATTTATTTTTCAAATCATTCTTGAGCTTTGTAATTTAATAGAAAAATTATTTTACAGATATTCGTATACTGTTGAATTTAAATTTATCATTGAAAATAAATTATACAAAAATAGCTATATATTAATGTGACAATATACAATAATAATATCGTATTGTTTATAGTTACATGTTGTGTTTATTTTAAAATACATTTTTAAAGACAAGTTTCGAGAAATTATTATTATTATAATTTACATAACATTTATATTGAATTATTACGTGAGACATTTTCATTAATTATAATTTATCAGAACAAACTTTTTTCTTGAAAATTAATTTATATTTAAAATGTAACGTTTTTTTTTTAATATTACAATTTTATTCTACCAGGACATTTTTAATAGTCATTTTGTTTTTTTTCTTTTTTATGTATAATTTACAATATAAACATACTTTACAAACTAAAAAAAAAAAATATTTTAATTGATGGATATTTAAAAAGCAAACTCAAAAAAAAATATATCCAATTCTTCATCAAAGGTCTGTGTTGAATTAGCTAAATTAAAAATGGAACCAGCTAATTTTTTAAAATCAGTCATGAATTTTTTAGCACTAGATGATGGTGAAAAGAGTGGATCAGTACTTGGACATTGATCCAAAATATTTAACACACATTTTTCTACTTTGGGAACAAAACTGTAACAAATCAAAGTAAATATATATTATAAAATATTGAATTAATATAAATTTTTTATTTATTTTTTTATATTTTTAAAATATAACTTACGTTCTATTGTACAATTCCATTACATGAAGGAATCGTGGTTGCGGTAATATTTCATTAAGACATTTAGCATCAGCGATGCTTTTTGTAATGCAATTATCTTCTATCGCCAAGACTGAAAAAAAATAAATTATATTTTGGTTATTATAATTTATAAGTATAATAATATTATTTTATAAAATATTTACCAGCAAATCTTTTTGCATCCTCTGAACAAAAATAACTAGTGTATGAACGTATTGCTCTAGTAATTAAATTTCTTCTATCCCGAGATGGTTCATTCTCACAAAAGAGTATACTGTTGACAAAATTTTCAGCACATGTGATCCAATGAGTCATAGCATTACAAACGAGTGGAAAATCAGATGGAACACTGAACATTGGAGTTCTTGCATTTTTTTCACGTTCACTTAATCGAGAGAAAATAGGTCCAGTTTCACATTCATCGAAGTTTTTTATTGAAAATTTAAGTAAAGCATTAAATTCTACTTCGATTTGATTTTTTTCACACTTACGTATGAACCCGGAATTTAATAATTTATTTTTCAACCCCGGAAGTATATATAGACGACACGTGACTATACAGAATAGAAAAAAAAAACAATTATTTTTTGTCTTCCATTAAAATTGTATAAATTAAATTAAAAAAAAAATATATTTCAAATAATAAATAATTTAATAAATTACAATACCTTCAAAAATACCAGTTGACGCAATGATGGCAAGCATCAAAATTCCTTTGTTAAAAGCCATAGTAGAAAATTAAAACACTTGCTAATTTATATATTTAATTGAACACGTTACTGCACACGGCTAGTGCACACTTTAGACTGATGGCCCTGAAAACATTTAGATTTTCTTTTCCATTCTCTCCCTTGGATCACCAGTTCAAGAAAATTTTTATCAATACAATGAACCAAGATAAGAGTAAAACTTTGAGAAGATAGCTTGGTAGGGATGCTCACTTATCGTTTGTTTTTTTTTGCAAGCCATAAGAAACCAGTTTGAGAATGTCATTTGATCTTAATCTTTCACATGTGTTCATAGGGTGCACAGAGTGTTTCTTTAAAATCTCCTTTCTCATTTGAATAATCATTCATGAATAATTCATATATAGTTACAGTATTCATTTTAATATCCGGACAATGATCAAAAATATCGAATTGGTATAAATCAATTGACATTTTGTCCAGGATTATTTTTTTTTTAAATATTTGCAAAGTAAATAAATAAATGGAAACAAGTGTATCATTATTTTTTATTAAAAAAAAAATTTTTTTATTGATCAATTTCATTCTTTAATTGTCATTTCGGTACATACAATCTAAAGAAAAATATTTTAATTAATGGATATTTAAAAAGCAAACTCAAAAAAAACAGTATCCAAAGGGTTATTAATGGTCTTTGTTGAGTAAGCTAAGTTAAAAATGGAACCAGCTAATTTTTTCAAATCAGTCATGAATTTTTTAGCACTAGTTGATGGTGAAAAGAGTGGATCAGTGCTTGGACATTGATCAAAAATATTTAATACACATTTTTCAACTTTGGGAACAAAACTGTAACAAATAAAAGTAAATATATATTATAAAATATTGAATTATTATGAATTTTTTATTTATTTTTTTATATTTTTAAAATATAACTTACGTTCTATTGTACAATTCCAGTGTATGAAGGAACTGTGGTTCCGGTATTAATTCATGAAAACATTTAGCACCAGCGGTGCTTATTACAATGCAATCTGCTTCTTTCACCAAGGCTGAAAAAAAAATAAATTATATTTTGGCTATTATAATTTATAAGTAATAATATTGTTTTATAAAATATTTACCAGCAAGTCTTTTTGCATCGTCTGAACACAAATAACCAGCGTATGAACGTATTGCTCCACTAATTAAATTTCTACTATCCCGAGATGCTTGTCTCTCACAAAAGAGTACACTGTTGAGAAAATTTTCAGCACATGTGATGTATTGAGGCGAAGCATTACAAACGAGTGGAAAATCAGATGGAACACTGAACAATGGAGCTTTTGCATTCACTCCACGTTCAAGTAATCGAGTTTCACATTCTTCGAAGTTTTTTATTGAAGATTTAAGTATAGCATTGAATTCTTTTTCGTTTTCATTTCTTTTACACTGATGTATGAACCAGGAATCTAAAAATTTATTTTTCCACTCCGAGGGTAGACACGTGACTATAGAGAATAGAAAAAAAAAACAATTATTATTTGACTTCCATTAAAATTATATGAATTAAATTAACAAAAAAATATCTTTTAAATAATAAATAATTCCATAAATTACAATACCTTCAAAAATACTGGTTAAAGCAATGATGGCAAGCATCAAAATTCCTTTTTTAAAAGCCATAGTAGAAAATTAAAACACTTGCTAATTTATATATATTTAATTGAACACGTTACTGCACACGGCTAGTGCAAACTTTAGACTGATGGCCCTAAAGACATTTAAATTTTCTTTACCATTTTCTCCCTTGGATTACCAGTTCAAGGAACTTTTTTTTAATACAATGGACCAAGAGTGAAACTTTGCTAGTTAGGTATAGATGCTTGCTAACAGTTTGCTTTTTTTTTTTGCAAGCCATATAGAAAACCAGTTTGAGTATGTCCTTTGATCTTAGTCCTTTACATGTTTTCATAGGGTACACAGGGTGTTTCTTGAAATTCTGTTTTCTTATTCGAATTAAAATATAATATATAGTTACAGTATTCATTTTAATATCAGGACAATAATCAAAAATATCGAATTAAAATAGATCAGTTGTCATTTTGTCCAGGACTATTTTTTTTTAAATATTTCTAAAATAAATAAATAAATGAAAACGAGTGTATCATTATTTTTTATTAAAAAAAAAAATTTTTTTTATTGATCAATTTAATTCTACCAGGACATTTTCAATTGTCATTTTGTTTTTTTTTTTTATATATATTTTACAATGTAAACATACTTTACAAAGTAAAAAAAAAATATTTTAATTAATGGATATTTAAAAAGCAAACTCAAAAAAAATAGTATCCCAAGGGCCATCATTGGTCTTTGTTGATTGAGCTAAGTTAAAAATGGAACCAGCTAATTTTTTAAAATCAGTCATGAATTTTTGAGCACTAGATGATGGTGAAAAGAGAGGATCAGTGCTCGGACATTGATCAAAAATATTTAACACACATTTTTCAACTTTGGGAACATAACTGTAACAAATAAAAGTAAATATATATTATAAAATATTGAATTATTATGAATTTTTCATTTATTTTTTTTACTTACGTTCTATTGTACAATTCCAGTGTATGAAGGAATTCTTGTTCCGGTAATAATCCATTAATACATTTAGCAGCATCGTAGCTTTTTTTAATGCAATCTTTTTCTTTCACCAAGACTGAAAAAAAATAAATTATATTTTGGTTATTATAATTTATAAGTAATAATATTATTTCATAAAATATTTACCAGCAAGTCTTTTTGCATCCTCTGAACACAAATAACCAGCATATGAACGTATTGCTCCAGTAATTAAATTTCTTCTATCCCGAGATGGTTGATTCTCACAAAAGAGTATACTGTTGAGAAAATTTTCAATACATGTCATGTAATGAGGCGAAGCATTACAAACGAGTGGAAAATCAGATGGAACACTGAACAGTGGAGCTTTTGCATTTTTTTCACGTTCAAGTAATCGAGAGAAATTAGGTCCAGTTTCACATTCTTCGAAGTTTTTTATTGAAAATTTGAGTAAATCATCAAATTCTCCTTCGATTAGATTTTTCTCACACTTACGTACGAACGTGAAATTTAAAAATTCATTTTTCCACTCCGAAAGTCGACACGTGACTATACAGAATAGAAAAAAAAAACAATTATTTTTTGTCTTCCATTAAAATTATATAAATTAAATTTGAAAAAAAATATATTTCAAATAATAAATAATTTAATAAATTACAATACCTTCAAAAATACTGGTTAAAGCAATGATGGCAAGCATCAAAATTCCTCTGTTGAAAGCCATAGTAGAAAATTAAAACACTTGCTAATTTATATATATTTAATTGAACACGTTACTGCACACGGCTAGTGCAAACTTTAGACTGATGGCCCTAAAGACATTTAAATTTCCTTTTCCATTCTCTCCCTTGGATCACCAGTTCAAGGAAATTTTTTTTAATACAATACACCAATAGAGAAACTTGGAGAAAACGGCTAGTTAAGTAGGAATGGTTAGGCTAATAGTTTGCTTTATTTTTGCAAGCCACGGAAAAACAGGTTCCAGGATGTCCTTCGGTCTTAGGGTACACAGGGTCTTTATTTCATAAAAAGTATTTTAAATTATTTATTTTTTTATGAGCATGACAATTCTTTAAATTTGTTGGCTTGTTGGCTTATGACATTGAAAAATAATTTTATTTTCTCGTTTTTTGATTTGAATTAAAATATATTATGGTTACAGTATTTATTCGAATATCAGGACAATAATCAAAAATATCGAATTGAAATAAATCAATCAATTTCGTCTGAGAGTTTATCAATTAAAAAAAATATTCATAAAAATTACTTTATAGTATGGTCTTTAGTATACTAGCTCTTGCTTTGATCACCCATAAACATAAAACATATATATGTATTTTATATAAAAGATAAATGTTCAAATAATAATCATACATAAATTTATAATTTAAATAAAAATTGACTGAGCGTCTTTAACGAGATATAAAAAATAAAAAAATATTATTAAAATGTCATACGGGTAATATTTAGAGATGGGTCAAATAGGGGTTTGTGATAGTTATACTCCCTGTTAGTTCATGAAAATTCTAGCGTGAACTAATTAAGTGGATGCTTGCTTGAATACCCTCTTCCAAGGCATATAAATCTGATCGATCGATTGTACACAATATTTTATATAAATATAAAAAAAAGAAAAACAAATAAAACAAGCTATGAAAGACACTCGGAAAATGCCATATGCCATAAAGCTAATAGCTTGTGTACGTAAATATATCAATAGTTGGAAATTTAACAAAAAAATTTACCTTAAAAATTTTATAATTAAAATTTATTATAGAAACTAATTTTCAATTATAAAATTTATTTAAATTTATTTTGTTTTTTTTTTTTTTTTTTATTAATACTATTAAATTTAATTTGTTATTTTTTTGAAATTTTATCGTTATCGTTACTTCTTATTTCCTGGTTGACAATTTAAAAAAACAATACTATTAAAGTCAGTTCTTAATATAATATAATTTTGTCAAATAGTTAAATTTGTTTGATCAGTTTGGTGCGTTCTATTTTGTTGAATTTTTCATGGAAAAATGTGTTAATAAATTTCCTGGAGTGATTTATTTTTTGCTTATAAGAATTATGAGTATATGAATTTATTTTTCAAATCATTCTTGAGCTTTGTAATTTAATAGAAAAATTATTTTACAGATATTCGTATACTGTTGAATTTAAATTTATCATTGAAAATAAAATTATACAAAAATAGCTATATATTAATGTGACAATATACAATAATAATTGTTTGGCTACATGTTGTGTTTATTTTAAAATAATTTCGAGAAATTATATTATTCTGTAATTTATGCATAACATTCATATTGAATTATTATTTGTATAGCAAAAATAAATGTTCATTATTCAATGGACATCAGAACAAACAATTCTTTTGAATGATAAATAAAAAAAAAAAAATTAATTCATATTTAATTTACAGTTAATAAAAATTAAAATTTTTAAAAAGTTATTTGATAATGATTTGATAAACATTGAACAATTTTGAACAGCTTAAAGTCCGAATGTTAAACCAAGGTATCCACCTTGATGGTTCCTTAATTCGAGCGTAAGTTTTTTCCAGACAATCAATTATCACGTCAATTTGGCATTCACTGTATGTTCCAATTGCTTTTTGAATTTTAATTTCTTTTAATAATTTTATATAAAAATCATTTTTCAAAAAATTTTTTACATCCTTTCTAAGACAACTCCCCATATTATTGATTAACATGTGAGTCCATCCATAATCCTCTGATTTTTTGATACTATTAACGATAAACTTTTCTACATTATTTAGTCGGTGTTGTTCGTAGTTTATATAGAAAGTGTTTATAAAGTTCCAGAAGGTTCCTAGATCTTTTAAATGTTCTTTAAACATCTCAAATTGATCCTTGCTTGGTATTTCGTATTTTTCTCCAAAAACGGTTGCTGAAAGTAAAAATTAAAACAAAAAAAAAAAGTAGAAAATGTTGTTTTTATATAGCGAGTAATAATGGTCCAATAATTCATACAAAAAAAATTAAACAATAATAATGTTGGGAACAATAATTATAATAATTAATTAAATTTTTTATTGAAATATTTATTGATATATATCTCAATTATATATTAATAATGTTATAATTAATTATAATTTAAATTTATATTTCGAATTATTTTTCGAAAAATACACGAATTAATATTTTAAATGATCAAATTTAGATAGATTTTTATACTCGTTAATTTAATAATTTATAAAATTCACAATACCTTTAAAAATATCACTTGATAATATAATCACAATTATAATAATGCGATTCATAACAACAAATTATTCATTAAAAAAAATTAAATAATATAGTTAAAAAAGCGTGACTTTACTCGGATAGAGCAGATTTGCTACTGAGAAGTCAGAAGACTCAGAGTTTTTTTTCCTTCAATTTGACAGTTTTTATCCTTGTCTTAAAAACAGACGTAGTTTTTTTGGAAGTTCAAGGACATATTTTTCAATACAACATCAAACCCTGGGTGTCATTCCTTGTCATTATACACGTTTATTCAGATAATCACAACCAGTTTGTTAGACTTAGTTTAGAGAAGCATTTCCCATGGGACACAATGCTCTACCTGCAGGATTGAATTTTTGTTTTCTATTTCTACGACATTTATAGTAATACAGGGACATTTTAAATTCACGCAAATTGCACTAAAGTATAAGCTCCATATTGGCGTATTTTTAAATATATATCACAAATTTAGGTAAAATACTGGAGCAACCTGTCTCGAAATTTATTGTCATTTGTCATATGAGTTTCAATTTTTATTGGCAGTATTAGGCTTGTAATTTATTATAATTAATTTAATTTAATGTATACAATCATGTATTATATGTACATAATATCATGATTATTGATTAACAACTAAAAACTTGAAAAAACTTTATATTCATTCATTTATTTTATTATTTTTTTCACCCTGTATAACTGAAAAATTAACAATTAAATTTTTATATTGTCTATGTTTGAAAAATAAAAAATTGCATGTGGATTAAATGGTGCAGTGAATATTTATTTGGTGTTTAAACATTGATTAAAAAATATTAATTATACATTGTTATAGTTTTAAAATAATGAACCAACGCAAAATTCTGGTCCACCAAGATGGTCTCAACTGATATATGTAAAATTTGTTTCTATTCGAAATAAAATACAATAAATTTAAAATGTAAAATAAGAAAAAAAAATTAAATTGCAAAATACATTACACAATTTTGGTAAATAATACATTACATAATTTTAAAGTTTTGGTTTCCCATTGAAATTAAAAGATATAGAAGCACTTCCATCCGGTTTTTGGACGTAAGATAATTGATTCAAGTAAGGGAAAAGAAATCGTGAAACGCTTTTTGCTGAATCGTAAATCCAGCGCCCAACAAAAGTAAAAAAGTTGGGCTCGGAGATATTATCAGCGTACATTCTTTCTAAATTTAGAATAATGTCCTCTACTTCATATGGAGCACGACGTCCAATTTTTTCAGCTATTAACAGTTTTGTCATTAAATTAATGAAAAATTCGTTTTTTATATCTTTTTTTTTTAATATTTCTATATGATTTATTATAGAATTTATTGTATTTGAATTTTCATTTTTTAGTAATGTATTTACTATTTGCTCTTCTATATCATTCATATAGTAATCAGCATAGCTCACATTGTAGTATACAATTTCATTCCACAAATGGTCCTGGTGTTTCTTGATAATATCCAGTTCTTCTCTTGATGATTTTGTAGCTTGAATTAGATCAAGTTCACTTTTTGATGATATCTCAGCTTTATCTACTGGAGCTGATTCGGTGATGGTTGCTGACATTAAAAATTAAAAAAAAAAAAAATCAGAAAAAATATTTTTTACACTCATAGAATTCTAATAATAATGATGGCTGTTATTTAAAAAAAAAAAAATTTTGCATACCGAGTACTAGTACAACAACTACTCCGAAAATAATTGGTCTCATTTTTTTTTTATAGTTTGTAGTAAAATTCATGTAGTCCATACACATTTAGCTGGAAAAGAAACAATATTTAAATTTAATAAAAATTTATAAAAATAAGAAATTTTTTTTTTTTTATTAAGGGGTTGTGAGCAGTGGCCATATTAAATTCTTTTTTTTTTAAATGTGTTTTATAATTTAAATATTATTTTTATTTTAATAATATATATTTTTTTTTTCTAATTTATAATCATCAAATTTTTATATAAATCTTTTCAATATTTTTTTAATGACCTTGTCTCATTATCTATTAAAAAATATCTCTAATGACCAGCTAGCTGATAAAATCAACATTTTATATTTTTTTTAATTTTATTTTATCAGCTACTGGTCAGCTTTTGTTCAAAACTATAGTTAATAATAAAAATATAAAATTAAATAATATATATGTTATATTAAAATAATAATAAAATTTGTTGTATTTCATCATATTTTTAGTTATATATAAATAAAAAATTAAATAACTATGTACTAAAATGTATGTAATTAATAATTACATACATTTAATACATAGCTATTTAATTACTAATTATGAATAATTAGCAATAATAAAATACATAATTAAATAATTGTTTTTTTTTTCTATATAGTAAAAAAGGATGAATAATATTTTGTAAAATACTCATATATATTTATCAAATTTAATCTGACAATTTTAAATTCAATTGAATCTTCAAAAAATCCAGATCCAAAATTTGTCATAATATATAGACACAGTAATTGTGTCCACCACATAAATGTGATAAATGATATAAGTTCGCTATTTATAAATTATTATAATAATCAGAATCAGAATAAAAAAAATTACTTACTTGCGTCAATTCTTAAAAAAAAATAATTATTTAAAAATAAATAATTATACTGTCTTCCTATATTTAGTTATAATTTTTTAAATTTATACAATGTTCCTTACGTTAGGACTAGTAAATCACAACTAAAGTCTCACCAGTAATGATGAGTGTTCTGTGACGTTAACACGACACCAACTTTTTGAATATTTATATGTATTGTTATCAAGATATGATAAAAAGCTTAAGTAGTATTGAATATTTGAATATAAAAGGAAAACTTAATTTTATAATATTTTAGTAATTTTATTCTTCAATCTTTTTTACTATGACAGTTTAATATTTCCATAAAAACAAAATAATTAATCCAACAATGACAATAACCATAGGATATATAAATAAAAAAAAGCACAATATATATTATCTCCAAAATTTTTTATTGAAATATTTCCATTCATTTTCAATCCCAAAAAGACGCATCATCAACAGGTTATAATATTTATTTTTTAACAAATAAAGAAAAAAGTCAATAATCAAGACAGTATTTAAATTTTTGACTATGCATTTTATTCGGATATTACAAAAACGACTTTATAGCGCATGTTTACAAGAATCTTCTAGGATCTACTTGTCCCTTTTTAATATATACAGTAACTGCTTCTCAATTCAGTAACATGGAAATACTTGATTTTACACTACATCATCATGTACCACATATTATAAATTTATTATTCCCTCTAAATAATTATAGTACAACATATATTTTATTCATTTTTTTTTTCATTTTTATTATATATTTTATTGCAAAATAAATTAATAAATAATAATACAAAAAAGAAAAACAAAAGGTCGTGCAGATCCGGTTAGATTCTTGTAGAAATACTACAAAATCTCGATCAGTTTTTTTAATTATATTTTATTTTTAAATCTTTCTTTCCCTTGCGAGGATGAGGAACTTATTTAATTACGGACTCAAAATTCATACTTATAGTTTACACACAACATTTTTACATTATTATTATTTTTTATTTTTCATCCATACAGGGATATTAATTTTTTTTTTTTTTTTAATTTTATATCTCTACTAAAAACTATATATACGTTTGTCATCTTTTTTTTTGTTTTTTAATTTTTAATTTATTTTTCTTCTTTATATATATTAATTTTTATTTATTTATTTCTTAAAATTATTATTCTTTCGGTATATAAGCACGAGTCTTTGTAAAAATGAATGCTTTCTCGTTTTGCCGATAAATTTAATTTACTTTACAAGTGGTACCTAATAATTGTTTCAAGATAGCGCCCAACCTAGGGGGTGTTTTTTTTAATTTTTTTTTTAATTTTTTTGTAAATTAATATTTATTTTTTCATTATAAAGTTTTTTTTTTTTTTAATTATAATATTAATAATTATACATGCTACAATATGCTGTTAATATTAAATATATTATATTAATTTTATATTTATTTTTTGTTTTAGAATTTGGTACTCTCAAAACGACTCATCACATCATCCACCTCGTCATAACGGTAATTGTTTTTTTTTTTTTTTAAATTTTTCTTCCCTTCTTTCGTTTACTTAATTATGCTTTAATCATTTTATATAATTACCATGAGTTTATTCAAAAAAAGGTGCGTGTAAATATTTTGACAATTTTTTTTTTTTTTTTTACCGAGGAGAATAATATACGAGTCGCAAAATAACGAAAGGAAGTTCACCATTTATTATATATAATTTCGAATTGAAATTATTTCATTCGATTATTTTATATAACTTTTTTTTCAGTGTGACGTTATTATTTTTCTTCTCGTCATTATTTAATTGATCATAATTTACGTTATTTTTTACACGTGCCATGGTGAAAGCAGGTATTTTATTTTGTAAAAAAAAAAATCAAAATCAATTAATTACGAGTGTGCATTATGCGCGGCACTTATTTTTACATCGATATATATTTTTTTTTTAAATTTATATATTGCGATTCTTAATGAGTAATGCTCAGCGCTTTTGAAATATTTTTTTCCTTTTTTTTTTTAGATATGAAGTATTAATGTTTTTTTTTTTATTTTTAAAAATTATTTATCGTCTATGATTAATTTTTCTTCTTCGATGGTGCAACTCACCATTATGGAAGATTAAATACCTATATATTTTCAACTGCCAAAAATTTATACAACAGTGCTTTATATAAAAAATTAAAAAACGAAAAATCTATATCTATTATTAATTGAATTAATTAAAAAATCAACAGGTAGATAAATTTTTGAATAATAACGTTAAATAAAATTTCAATTAAAATATAAATAATAATTCAAAATTAATAATTTTTCATTGAGATATATTATTTAACTATTATTAATTTTATTATTTTAAATTTAATTATATATTTTTGTCATATTCTCGAGTCTCCTTGCTGCGTGTCTTTTCTGATTGACTAAAACGTGTTATAATATGAAGTTGGCAGTTTTCGTTAACGTGATTTGAACTAGTATTGGTAATAATATGCGTAAAGTTTTGGATAAAAATTTTTTTTTTTAAATTTAGTGTTTATCGCGTTATCAATTATAATAGGGCCAAAAAAAATTTATCCTAAACGCTGTTAACAAGCAAGATGATTGAGTAAATTAAACTCGAAATCGTTATTTGCACCGATACGGGGAAATTTACGGGAAATACGGGGACATTTACGGGTTTACCGTAAATTTTTCCGTAACCTGTATAAATGTCCCCGTAAATTCCCCCGTATTCGGTGCCATTAGCGTTACCGAATTAAATTTTTTTTTTTTACTTCAATCACATTACTGGCTATTTAATATTTTGGCCATTTAATTAGCCAATACTTGGAAAATGTCTTGTTTAAATTATACAAAAATTAACGAAACAAAATTAATTTTATTTTTTAAATTCAATTTAAATGAGACTTTTTCCAGTATCAACCATCTAATGACATTTTTTTTTTTTTGTTAATTTAATATACTTAGTTGATTCTATATATATTTTTAAAATTTCAATTACTCTTTTTGACTTTGGAGTGAGTAATAAGTATTATCTAAATATGTGCGAACAATTACGTGTCATGTGCACTACATAATTTTAATTTTGCATATTTATTTTTATATGTATATTAATATTAGCTTCACAGTACTTTTAAATGCATATTATAATACTCTGTATAAAACTTGTATTTACAAGGTGTGATCATTATTTTTAAAGAATGATGATTTATCGAGCAGCTGGATTGATTTGTATATTAATTAATTAATCCAGTAATGTATTTAATTATGTGTATTCATACTTTTGCTAAACGATATTTGCTGTAATTTTTAATTCATTTGACCTAATTTTAAATACGCAATAAGTGCCCGCAGTATATAACGTAAATCCTACCAGAGGACAGATACTCACTCGAACAATTTAGACGCGACGATCGATCGGTTATTTTATCAATATATATATTCACAAAGTTATATACACGAGCCACATTTTTAAATATGTTTTTTGTTGTTATGCCAATTTTTTTTCTATAAATTATTTATTTGTTTTTTTTTTTTTTTTAATTTTTAAATAGATAATCTTTTTTGCTAATTATACTTTCAATATTTGAGGCTCAGTCGTTCCAATCATAAATTAATTATTCATCCAATAAAAAGATGATTAATTATATAAAATTTATTGAATTTAAATATCATTTTTTTTTTTTTTAATTATCATTTAATCAAATATTTAATATGTGATTATTTTGAGAGATAATTATAACGACTCGTGAAATGAATTATTATTATTTTTTTAAAATGTGGTTAATGAAATAATTGAGCCCGTTGATCGCCGCGTCAATTGATAATTTATCATTATATAATTATAATGCAAAACATAGGCATATTCTATAGAATATATCACAACGATAAAACACTAGGTTTATTTTTTTTTTTTTCAATTTTTTTTATATATTTTTTCCCGTCGTCAATTATTATTATTTTTTATTTTTATCACTTGACTATATATTAGAGACTCCAAAGTAGATAACTTTTATAGATTGTACAATTTTTCATTGCACCCCGGAGAAGAGGAACCAATTTTAATTATTAATTAACGATTTTATTTTTTATTTTTCATCTCATTCATTTAAACCAAACTATTTATAATAATAATTTAATTGATTTTAATTAATTACAATAATGAACAAAGAGTGCAGTTCAACGAAATATATATTATTTTTAAATTTATATCTTTTTTTTTTTTTTATTTAAATTTCATCTAAATGGTTTTTTTTTTTCACTTTAATTAATTAATTTATTAGTATTTTTTTTTTTTTTATCTTTGTGGCTTTTGTCTTTTCGTAACAATTTATTTCATAACAATATTCTGTAGTTAATGATGAAAACATTTTAATTTTTTTCTCCATTTCGCAACAATGATTTAACATGATTTTTACATTTTGCAATTTAATTGAATTACACTTGATCAAAAGCAATTGTATACATTTTTTTTTATCTATTGTGTGGACAGTAGAAAAGTGTTTACTTAATATTTCGGACATTTTTATGACGTCCAGATGGAAGTCAAGAGATTGGATATTCGTTGATATACGTGTCTAGTGCAAATCCTTTTATTTTTAAAATTTTTTTTATTCAATTTTAATAGTGTGCAGTGTATATGAAGATTGTGAAAAATTGAATTTTTTTAATCAAGACTCGGTGTCATTCAGTCATTGTAATTATCGGGTTATCAATAATTTATTAAAAAAATTAAATTAATTTTATAGATTAAAAAGAGAATGATTTGATGAAAATCCAAGATGCAATTTTATAAATGATACATCAAGACTATTCTTGAGAGGTGAAAAAATAAAAAAAATCTTGGTTTTGTTAATTTAATTTGCTTGTCTTTTCTTCTTTGGTTGTCGCGTATTTTTTTTTTTTTTTTTTTTTATCAATACACTGAGACTGTCAGAGTATTCGAGAATAGTGCCGCGAGTTGTAACACAGGGTGAAAATAAAATAGCTAGTGAATATATATAGGGGGGAGGGGGGTTGAAAAGGTAAAGGATAAAACATAGATGGTTGGGCGTGTCTGGTCGATATCCTGAATGCCAAGTTTCCACATCCCGGTATTTTCTCCCACTCTATATGTATGCTCTAAAATAAAAAAACAAATTCAACTAAAAAATAAAATAAAAATTGTAACAGACGAGGAATAAAAAAATATCGAGAAAAATAGAATTAAGCTTGTACGCGTTGATGTCAAGAGAATAAAATCCTCAGGGTAAATGAACAAAACAAAATAAAAAAATATTTTTAAAACAACTAAAAAAAATATAAAAGTACTTGTAATTACTCTGGCAATCATGCAGATAAAAAATCAAAATTATTTTAATGTTAAAAAATAAAAATAATGTAATTTAAAAATCAAGTATAATTCCAGTGACTGAATTTTTTATACTGAGTTTGTAAATTACAACTTGACATGAATTTTCGCTCATTTTTTTCATTTTATTTGATAAAAATTTTCATATTTTTCAGCTTTACGTAAGTGTAATGCTAGAAAAACGATAATTAGATGGTTATAAATTCAAATTTTCCACGCTCTTCGATTCTCATACATATACCTGTAAAATACTCGAGGTCTTTATTCATGTTCATGCACTCAAAATAAATATATCTGCACATTTTTTATACCCACACACACACATGTATCAATTTTTCAGTCTACTTAACTGAATTTTGAAAAATTTCAACTGATATTATAATATGATAAATTATTATACTCTCATTTTCAAAATTAATATATATATAGATTTTTTTTTTTGCTAACGTTCATCAGTCTCGAGCATTCAAAACGATGTATACATTTTTTTTTTATTTCAAAATTCATGTGACACACATGATTCAATTAATTATGGTATAACAAACATCTCCTTAATCGCTCTCTTTTTTAAAATTATACATCATTAATTATATTCTATCAAAAAAAAAAAAAAAAAATTTAAAATAATTTTTTAAAAATTTATCCTTCATCACCACCACAATATTGTTTATCAGTTCCACACATTTAAAAAACCTTTTTTTTCATTTTTCAAGTGTCCATTGATTAATAACAATCTACAGTTTTTTTTTAAATTAATTTTTCATTTTATTAAATTAGCATGATGATTAATTTTTATTTAATATTTATAAATACATTTTACCATGAAATTTTTGAGCCCCAAAATTATTAAATGTCTATTAGTTTTTATTATTATTATTATTATATTTTTATTTATCTCAAAAATTAAAAAAAACAACTAACATTGTGGCTAAATTGACGTGTTTATACCAAGGGTTGGTTTTTTCATTTTTAAATTATTTTTCAATATTTTTTAATTTTATCAATTCATTTTATTATTCTGCTCAATAATTTTTTACTGTGATTATAATAATAATAATATGGCAATGTTTTTTTAATTTTTTTTTTTTTAATGTGTACATAATATATTTATTTATTTTTTTAATTAATTTAATAATATAATTTTTTTATTTCTCGAGGCTTTCTCGGCACTGCAGACTAGTTTTAAAAATTTTTTCTTATTTTTTTTTTTTTTCTATATTAAACGAGTATTCACACTCGCCTCGCTCATTTATTTATTTATATTTATATCTATTATATACATATTTTTTCATAGCCATTTTAATTATAAATTAAACATATTTATTTATTTTTTTTTCATCGGTGCATTTTTTTAATCTCGCGGCTCGACATCCTTCAGTCTTCGTTGCGCTTTTCACAATCGCCGGAAATTTAAATTTTCAATCTATAAATAATTTAAAATTGTGTATTTATAACAAAGTATATTATTTATATATTTATATATATTTGACTTGTCAATTGTCATTGAAGTTAATTTTAAATAATATATATTTTCACTAAAAATAACATCCAACCGAAATGCCTGCTTCCGGTGTGTGTGTGGGTGTTTGTCAATAAATCATTGGCAGGGTTGGAATAAAATTAATATTTTTTAAATAATAACAACATATTATTGATTGATTGAAATTTAAAAATTTTCAGCGATTATGTTTTGCGTTCCCTCGATCGAGGAAGAGTCATTGAGCGTAATATGGACCATTCAATGCCGGGATTTTATTTAATAACAACCGGTCATGGTCAATTTATCAGAATTATTTATACTTAATTGTTTATTAATGAATCGTTTATTTATTTATTTATTAAATTAGCTATTTATTTATTTTTTTTTCTGTGTTATTATTATTATTATTTTATATTAATTTAACTTAAAAATGTGGAATGTTTGACGATGTGTAGGCTCGCTTGGTTAAAACTCGATGCGAGTTTTTTTTTTTTTAAATTATTTAATGATGTTTATTTAGCTTATTTATTTATTTATAATAATATTTTAATATTATCGATAGTTGTCGATAAAATTGGACGACGCGACGAGTGTGTGTCGCACAGTGCCTGAAAGTCGAAGTTTGTCACAGCACGGTTTTAGTTTCAGCATGTTTTCATCCTTCAATTATATTTTTCTCTGGAGCTTTTCAATTTATATAAAAAAAAAGAACAAAAAGATTCATCTTTTTGTGTTTTTCATCAGGTTTTTTTTCATCCCAATTGAACAATTGAAGAATTTATTTAATTATTTTATAGTTTCTATGTAAATTTGTTTGTTTTTTTTTTTTTTTTTTTCGCGTATAATTTATTTAGCTTCTTCGAGTAACACTAAATCATCAGCAACCACGTCACTGATGTGTAGATATATGATCCAGTACATCAGATTGAAACAAACAAAACACACAGGAAATACGATGCGTGAATACTTGTCAATATCCGACGGCGTTACACCTTGAACAAAGAAACAACAAAAAAAAATTAAAAAAAAAGAAAAAAAGTAATATGGTATTAGTTTCTGATGTTTCAACAGAGTATATTCATTCATGAACAATGCAAGATGTTTCGTGTGTATGTATTTAATTGAAAAAAGCAAAAAGCTTGAAACAATGATTAAAAATGGAAAAAAAAAATTAAACAACATCTCAAATTGTCACATGAATAATTATATCATAAAAGTATCTTATTGCAACATACATGGTGTACCGTAGAGTTTGCTTATGTCTTTTCCTGGATGTATGAGATGTTGTGGTGCTGGTGGTGCTTCCTCATCAGCTCTTCCGTTAATTGTATTTTCAAGTGTACCGCCTTTGCTGTGTGCCTTTGGGTCGTGGACCTTGAAGCGCACCTCCTGGACAACACGGGACCACTTACAAGAGACACGGCATTTCGTAACGGGGTGTACTTTTTTTTCGAGAATACTACCCCTTATTTTTTTATGTTTGGTTTTTAATAAATAGATGCAATATATTTTTTGAATTGAGCTTTTTATATCTCACGAGAAAATTATGGTCATTTAATTTTTTATATTTCTTTTGTTTAAATTTTTATTTATATATATTTAAATCTCGAGAGAGAAATGAAAATACAAAAATATATAAATGGAAATAAAAGTTGAGAGAGCTTTTACCCTTTTGAACCTTCAACTTCATCAAATATTTATACAAGACACTTTCTATTTATATTCACAGCTTTTTCGTACGCCGATTTAAAATACATACACATTTTATCAATAAATTTTATTTATATTATTTTCTTTTTTTAAATTTAAATTTAAAGATTTATATTTTCTTTTTTTTTTGATCCACTTGGCAAAATGGTCAAGGTCACAATTATTATTATTATTATTATTACTATATTTTTAAATTAACTTTTTAATATATATTTTTGAACTTTAATTTCATATTCTTTTTATCAATTTTTTATGTGAATTTATTTTACTGAAAAATTGTAGAAAATTCAGCGACAAATTTAATCACAGAGCATACTAGAATAATTAAACGGTTCTTCGCTAATTAAAACACTCGCTTTTGCGTTTTATATATTTACTTTTTTTTTCATTCTTTTATATATATATATTTTATACAATTTTTTTTCTTTCGAGTACTCTAGACATTTCGTTTCTCTGTTTCGCTATTGTATTTTTTTTTTTTTTTTTCTATTTTTTTATTTCCCTCTCGTACTCACCGGACACTCTTGGCCAACGCTTTTAATATTTTCGTTTTCACATAGCTTTATACTGTTTCAGAACAGCCACCCACCCACCCCCTTGGTATATATATATTTCGTGAGATTAAAAGAAAATTTATAGTTGCATACAATGCTAAAAACGTTTTATTCTTTTTTTTAAAATTTTGAATCACGAATGCATTAACTACTGCGGAATATAATATTTTGGAGCTTTTCAACTTTTTAACATATTCATTGTAAATAAAATATAAAATCAGCAGCAATTTATGTGTGCATAGAACTCCTTTGATGTTTATTTTATTTTTTTTATTTTTTGGCAATTTTGAATAAATTGGTATAATTCGGGTCAGACTGATTGGGCGACGAGCCCACAATACTTTTTTTTATTTTTAAATATTTTTTATCTATTTTTATGTTAACTGTATACATGTGGTGTCTTTCAACCGCATTGGCCCAAATACAAGTGAAGAAAAGTTAAGTAGTAAATTGATAGAGCCAATTATTTAAACTTAATTAACCAATTTTTCATGAGAAAATAGGAAAAGTGGTGTTCTTCTCTGTCCGTTAGTGGAAATGTTTTGTCCTCATAAATTACGAACCTACTGCTAAGTGCTTTTCTTCTTAAGCTTGATTTAAACTTTTTATTAAATTTTTCATTTGTATAAATTGATTATTCATTATAGATATTATTTATTTTTTTTGATAAAATTACAGTACATGTGATTATTTTTTTTTTTTTAATATTAAAAAGAACCATGATGTCGAGCAAATTTGATTGTTTGTCATATTTATTAAAATTCATCAAAAAAAATATATACTAATAATATATAATATTATATATTTAGTGTTATTATAAATAATTATAAAATATTATATAATATATACATAATTTGTATATTACATTTCCAGATAGACCATTATGGTGTCTTATTAACACAATCAATAAAAAGCATGATTTGGACTATTTGAATAAAAAATTCAATTAATATTTATCATCATCTAATTATCATCATCATCATTATCATCAAGTGCATGTAAAATTCGATGATGATGATGATAATAACAATAAAAATAATAATTTTGGTTTGCGTTACTCACAGTTTGCTTTGGTGCATGTCCCCCATGTCCCCCGTGGCCCCCAAGTGTTCCATGGCCCCCAAGTGTACCATGTCCCCCATGTCCATGTCCAACATGTCCAACATGCCCCCCATGAACCCCATGAACCCCATGACCCACATGGTCCCCATGATCACCCGGTATTCCAGTTGGTCCTGGAATTTCTCTAGCAGCTTTCATACTTTCAGCAATTTTTTGGAATCTGTTTTTCCTCATCTGTATCCTTTTGGCCATGTATCCAACCGTTGCATACTCTGTGAATCAATAATAGTTGTTATACACCGTATTAGTTATTTTAATTATTATATTATCATTGGCCCACTTGTATTTTATCTCTTCTTTGATAAACTTATCAAGACAAATAATTCAAAAATAATAATCTACTTTTTTACTTTAATTAAAATCGCGTAGGACCAGGATGACTTTTTTATTTTCATATAAATATTTTATTTTCTTGATTGTTCTTAAATTAATTGTTTATAAAGTTGCTCCTTGATATTGTCCATCCTTGATGATGATGATGATGTTGTTGAATGATGCCAATGTTGAAAAAAAAAGAGAGCAGCAGCAACAGCATTTTCTGATGATTGCCATGCCATTTTAAATTTTCAAAAAGAAGCTTACTATCAATTAATATATTATTATAAGATAAAAATGCGTATAGTTGTGTGCATCTAGTTGTTTCATTCACAACATATATATATTATCATTATTATATAATGTATTTGATGCCTAACAAACTACATACCCTTACCTTAACCAAATGTAATGTGTCTTGTCACACATTGTTCCAATTTGATAAGCCCGGAAACACGCTTTGCCAGATATTTCATCAACTTAACTTTGTTAAAGTTCATAGATATATAATATACCCAATGAAGTTTTCATCACTTGACATCAGTTGACCATAACTCTTTATCATTTATTATATTTATTTTCTCTTTCTCTCTTTTATTATCATCTCTATCCTCCCTCAACCTCACCCTCTCTCTCTCTTGTTAATAATTTTCATCAGTTGGTTTATATGCTGGTCAATGTCCATTGTTGAATAATAATACAATAAACATGTCTATACATATTATACATGAAGGTACCTGTACGATCTTTGTCTTAAACTCTTTACTTTGGCTGCACTTGGATCAATCAACTCAAGAAGGCTCTCAATCCATACACACAATAATATAAAAAAATAATTCAAGTCAATTTAAATTTATTGATTTTACATAAATTTATCTTTCTAATTTTTAGCTTTTAATAACAAAAAAAAAAAAACCTTCTTGATAAATTGATCCAAAATAATGTTGATATTTATTTATTTAAAAATTTAAATATTACGGGTGTATATAAATAATAATTATAATTTATATATAAATTTAAAATTTAATCTAAATTTACATTTGCTCTACGAGCTATATATTTATTATTATTATCATTAAAAGCATTATATTAATAAAGCATTATTTATACTGGGATGCAATATATAAATTTTGTTGTATATTTATATATATTATTATTATTATTTATATTATCGAACGTCATTCATGTTAGAAAATTTCTAATGAAGCGTTATGTATTTTATTATTATATATATAATCCTGATGGGTGTGATGATGGTGAATGGATGCATCACGTCATTATCATACTGGATAAATATATAAAAATAAAAATAATAATAACAATATTTTTGAGAGGGATGAGGGAGGAGATGTTAAGAGTTTTGTGATATGGCAAAATTGTCAAGATATTTTTATTGACAGCGAGTGGTATATTTATATTGGCTGTGATAATTGACACTTTAATTATTTTGGTTTAAGGAGTTGTTTAAAGGAGTAAGCATTCGTTTGATAGTCTTGCATTATTATTGTTTTATATATTTCAAACCTTGGTTGGCTGTTGCAGCGTTGTATCATGATGGAATGATCAGCTTATACTTTTTTTATTTTTATTTTGGTTTTGTTTAACGGTGTGTTGTTTGTCATGATGACATATTATTATTTGCAAGTGCAGTTTTTGTATATTGATTAATAAATATAATATATAAAGATGAAGGAATATTTTCTACACACTGTATATTTAAAGGTGTGATGTTTATATATACTGTTGTTGTATAATGTTGTTGTTATTGTTGTTAATGCAGAGATAGATAAAAAAAAAAAATAGGGAAAATGCGCGCAAGGTATATGAGCGTTTATTTTTGGCGTGCGTTCTACTGTAAAATTATCGAATAGACACTTTGCTTGTGTGTCTCTCATCTACATGGGATATAATATGTGTCAGGGGCTTTTATTATTACTTTATTATATTTTTTTTTTTTTTTACTCTTGTCACTTCTTTGTATCTCTACAGTGCCTACATGGTCACCGGGTCATTGGAATGACTGTGTTAATTTTATTAAAAAAAAAAAAATTAAATTTTTGTTTTTAAAAAAACATGCAGTGGAGAATTAAATTATTCTACAATTTATTATTGCATTATTAAAATGTCAATCAATTTTTTTTTTTTTTCATCTGATTGATAAAATAGAATTCCTTTTTTTTTTTTTTTTTTTTAAATACTCTTTCAGTTGTTATTTTTTTTTCTCATGTTGACTAGTTTTGATATTTCATTTTTTTAATGAAATTGAATTTTTTATTCATTTTTTTTCATGTGGTTTTAATTGAGAAATATGCAGATGTGTATATGATTTTTTTTATTTTTTTCGATGGCCAGTTATTGAGGTTGATGTTGACTTCCACTGTAACGCAGTTTTCATTATAAATTCTGATTTTCAGAGATCAAATCACGTCACAAAATTTTATTGCCATTTTTTTTTTTTTTTTGTTTTTATTTATTTTCTATACGCTCAGTAATTGGAGGCAATTGATGAACCGTTGATAATTTTGAATATATATCCAATTTTCTTGACAAAAAATATAAAAAAATAAAAATAAATAAAATTTATAAAAAAACACAAACGACAATTTACTTTACATGAAATTTCATTTTCACAACGATGCCAATCATCTAAAATTGAAATAAACCAAAAACGAAATTGACTGGAAAATAAGCTGATAAAAAAAATAAGATGAAAATCCAATTGTCTCATTTTTATATATTTTCGTTGGTGTTTAGAATCACGTACGATGAGGATGGATCGAAGATTGGGGAGGGAAAGACGAGCGAAGATATAATTTTAATCTCATGGGTAAAATCTTGTCAGTCGAGACGAGAGCAGTCGCTGCTCGAGGAGCCCAAAACTCAATTTTTTTTTTTTTTTATTGAGTCATTATCGAAAAATATATATTACTGAGTCGTTCGTGAGGCATTAAATCGTTCGATCTATCGAAATCATTGCACACTGCGTTTTAAATATAAAAAAAATGAAAAAAAAAAAAAAAAGTCCAAAAAACAAAAAGCATAGTCATAATTTATTTTCTCCAATGTGGATGCAATAAATTATCAACATCATAATCATAAACAATTGTGATTATAATATAAATTGACAAGTGATTTAAAAAAAAAAATTTTTAAATAAAACCATCAACAGTGTGCACTGTTTGGGATCGATCGATTGATCCACGGCTCACAACACGATCGCTCGACACACCCTCAATTATGCCAAATTCGCATCATTTAAAATTGTTATCAATAGTCTAATTAATATGACGTTAAATATTTATCCAATATATATATATAATCAATGTGAATAATAATTTTGAAAAAAATATAATTTATTTAATTAATTTATATAGCGAATCGTGTGTCACCCGCAAGTTCGTTCGTTCGATCAATCAAAATCGCTGCACACTGTCATTGATGCAATTATATCGTACTAATAATTATTATTATAATTAAAAAATTAATAATTATAAATATATTATAAATATATTTATATTTAATAATAATAATAATATATCAAGTGATGCAAATAACAAAAAAATTAGCCAAGTGCCACCGTGCTCGTCTTGTAAGCACGGTTTGTGCCAAAAATATAAATTTATTTTTAAATTTAATTTTTAAATAATATTTTAACAAACAAAATAATTATTCTAATTTTAATAATATTTAATTTATTCTATTTATAAATTTTTTTGTGCAACAGTATGCAGTGTTTAAGATCGATCGATCGTTATGAAGCTTGCGAGGATCGATATTTGGCATCCTCATTTTGTTCAGTTCCCGCCGGGACTGACTACGTTTTTTCTTTTTAAATATTCAATTTAAAAAATATTTTGAATTTTTAATTCATTTAATATATTATTAAAAAATAAAAAAAATTTAATATTATAAAGAAAAATTATAAAAGCATTTAGCTTGGTGACAAACTCATCTGTGTGAGTAGTTCCAAAATTACTTGTGCAATTAAATTGAAAAAAAAAATTTGTATTTTTAATGTATACCCTATATATTTTTTTCTTTCTTTAATATTTTAAATAATTTTTTTTCTTTAAAAATTATTAACTTTTAATTTTTTTTTTTTTGGATATTGGTAAGGAATTAAGGATATAGGGAACCGAGAACTACTTACCAAGGAGTGAGGCGAAGACCATGACGAAACATGTTCCCAGATAGACGTCGATTGACTTGACGTAGGAGATTTTGGGGAGGGCCGCGTTTGTCGAGGACATGAGGGTTGTCATGGTGAGCACAGTGGTTACTCCGAGGGCGACCCGAGCGGGGGTTGCGTTTCGGTTTAGCCAAAAGCTCACCCATGAGATTATCACAATTAATCCCGAGGGTATGTAGATCTGGATCAGGTAGTATCCCATCGATCTGACGAACTGGATCTCACACGCTAGCCGTGAATAATTACCTGTAATTCAGAAAAAAATAAAGTACAACAATTACAAAACAAAGTGTCCCTTTGATTCTTTGAGCTTAAAAGCTCAATTGTTTTTTTTAAAATTCAAATTAAGATGTCAGGGGGCTTGATGCGCACAACACACTCGATCAGTAATCAGATCCACTGTAAAATAAAATAAAAATAAGTTTAATTATCATTATTATTAAAATAAAAATTATATATAATTTAAAATATTTAATGAATAAATTTGTTGAGATCCAATCACGTATGAGGCATGTAGCCTAGTTGGAATTTTGATGGGCTTTTTTATGACACTGCAGCAAAAGCACAAGCATCCCAAAAAGACGATAGGATATATATATCCTACTATAACATTAACCATGTAACTTGTATCATTTTATGTGTGTGTATATATATGAGGCCTTAAAATTTGTGCAGCACTTTGGATGACTGCTGCAAGCTAAAGCTTGCCGATAGATGCCAATGACATTTTAAAAAGTACATAGTCTTCTTGTGCTTGCCAGTTTGTTCTCTTCCTCTCTTATTCTACATATATAATATATAAACTCTTGCAAAAGTTTGATAGTTTTGCTTGGATGTCTATGGTCTTGTCTCCAGGCATTTTTTTTATTTTATTTTTTTTGTTTTATATATTTTATTTGAGCTTTTTTCTTCGATCTTCTTCTTGTTCTTCTTCTTGGTTTTTCTTGTCTCTCACCAATTCAACCAGCCAAACTGATCCAGTTGAGTTTACCGTTAAATAAGTTGTCTTCCAAGTCGTAAAGACTTGTTTACTCTCGTAAAACTTGGCTTTTACGAATCACCAACCCATTTATTATTATTTATTTATTTATATTTATTATAGTTTTTTTTTTTTTTTTGTTCTAGTATTATTTGCAACCCACCACAGTGTCCTCCCAGTGTTTCTATTTTTTTTTTTATATTTTTTGTTATAAATAATTACCATTTTTATGTATCCCCAAGTTTTTTTATCTCTCTTTAATTTACATCTCAGCCATGGGAATAAAAGCTCCCTCAAGCGAATGACTAATTTAGATTTTTTTTTCTCAACTATGACTTTTGGGAGTTTAAGAAAAAAAAAAAAAAAAAAAATCATTAGACACAATGGAAATGTATACATGTATTTTTTATTTATGTATATTTTCTTTTTTCGTATCTTTTTTTTTATGAAATCTTGCCTTTTTCTTTGTCCAATTGCTGCAGGTACTTTTGGGCTAACTCAAATAATGGAAAAAGTAGTAAGAGACAGCTGGAAATATAACGTCAAAGAGAATAAACTTGGATACATCAGAGATGTGTTTTTTTTTTTTTTTTATTTTCTTATGCTCTTTTTATTTATTTTTTTCTCATATACATGGTAAATATAGACGTGTCCTCGTTAGTTTGGTACAAGATGCGCTTGACCTATCTAAAGACTTTTTTTTTTTTACATTTATTTATTTTTTAAAAAGAGATTTTTCTCTCAAGTTGTAGTCACAAGTTTATTTCACACTGTGTTTTTTTTTTTAAATATATTTAACAACTTTTGACCTTTTGCTAATAATAAAAAGATATTTATCTATTTTTTTAAATTGATCCCCAGTGGGCTTACGATTGCAGTAATGAAATTGTATTTATTCATTTATCATTTGTCTGAAAATGAGGCTCATTTTGGCTGGTATTCAAGTGCTTTTGTGTGGCTTGTGAGTTCAATGAACCCTCTTGAACTTTTTTTTTTTTTTTCCAAACAATTGAATAGGCCAAATTTTTTTAATCAATTTTTATTTTTTTCATTCATTCATTCCTCAACATTTCATTATTTTTCAAAATAATAATGTTAAATTAAATTTAGCAATTTTGTATTGTATAAACTTTTTTTTTTTTTTTTTTATATAAATATATATTAACATTTTTTTTTTGTATTTTATATTTTTCATTTGGAAATAAGTATTTTGGCTGGTATACACAGTCTCTTGTCTTTTTTTTTTTTTACAACATTTTTCGCATTCATTCTCGTGTTCTCATTTCCCTTTGTTTTTTCTTGGCGGTCTAGTTTTTTCGTCTTTATTCTTTTCTCTGTATTTTTTTTTCTTCTTTCTTTCACTTTGTCGTCATGATTTCTTGTTTCACCAAGAAGAGAGAGAGTGTCTAATGACGCAAGGGGTACTGGGAAAATTTTCTTGAATCTTTTTGTGTCCAGCGTTGTTCCCTGTAATCTTGTGCGACGTCTCGGTTGACAAAAGCTCATCCTCCATCAACCCTTGCAACGACAAAAGTAAAAAAATAAAAAAAAAAAAAAAATCCAATCAAGTTAAGACATCTGCAAAAAATTTCATTTCGCCTTTTTCCCTCTCTGCATTATCAATAAAATTATTATTTAATTTTATACTTTTATAAATCAATTTTACATTAATTTTTCTTCCATCATCATTTTATCTTTGACTCATTTAATTTCTTGATTTTTTTTTTTTCAATTCTGGAAATGAGGTTAAACATCTGAATCCATTCTCTCGTTATGTCACCGTCCGGTTTTCAATTTATGAGAAAACTCAAATACATATATATAAAATTGAGCCAAGTTTGAGAGAGATTTCATTTTTTTTTCTTTTTTCTCTCAGTGTGAGCATAACGCACATGATTACTGCAAAAGAGTAAGAACCTTTTACCTCAAGTTTTTTTTATAATTCATTTTTCTTTAACTCCGTTTGTTGAGCTCAGTTTTCATCCCTCTTTTTGAGACCCACTCACCCTCAATTCATCGTCTCACAGTTTATCGTTTTCAACGAATAGAAGAAAAAAAATTCTTTTGAGCTCGACCGCGCACAGTAGTTGTGGTGGCTATACTCTCAACAACTACCATACATGTCATAAAAAAATGTATATACCTATATATATTCTTTAACCGTCCTTAATTTTCACATTGCCCAAGGCATTCTAGTGATCTCGTTGCTTTTATACTCCAGCTGGAATTGCATCAAATGGAACAGAGAAAAGACCAAAACTCTCAATCCAAAATGAAATGTCTTTTTTCTATATTTTTTTTTTTCTTTTACATTTGATGAGATGATAAGAAGGAAGAAATCATTATTTCCAAAAGCATTAGATTTTTTTTCTCTTTTTTTTTTGCTATCGTCTTTTTGATTCATCAAAAGCCAAGAGATTATATATATTTTTTTTCTTTCCAATTTAAAACTTTGTCGCACGGTTTAAAAAAAAAAAAAATAATAATAAAAACGAAGGACATTCTCGAGTTGTCGGTTAACGCCGACACGTAGGCACGTAGTTATACCCCCAGGGTGACAACGAGCCATTGTAGACACACTGGCGGCCTCAAACCAATGTAAACTCTTTTGACAATGTAAAGAGCCACATTATATATTACATTACACATATTATAATACATGTATAAATTTGGCTTGGCAATTTTTTTTTAAATAAAATTTAAATTTAATATACCAAGCTGTGTCTGTGATCAAAGAGTGAAAGAAAAGCTCCGACTTCGCAATTGAAATGAAAAAAAAAAAAAAAAAAAATCTATATTTAATTTACAAAACAATTAATTACACTTGCTCTTGAAAGTGTAAATTAACTTGGCAATAAAATATATAAATAAATAAAACTTGAGGTAAAAATTTCTTGTAGAAAAGAAAAACTTGTGTTTTTTTTTTTTTTTCGAAAGCTCAAAGTGGTGGTTGAGCTGACTATGCACACACACACACATAGAGAAATAAAAAATAAAAAATAAAAAAGCCCTTTTCAAGAGGTGGTCGTGCAGTCTAGTATATGGTATATATATCACGCTCGATTGCGGTGGTCAGTTGGTCTCTCTGTTTTAATTACTGGGCAGCTTTGATTGCGGCCAGGAAAATCCTGGCAGCAGTATCATCAACACACTCACACACGTTCAAATCAAATAATAACAAAAGGTATTAAAAAAAAAAAAAGGTGGCTTACAAATGGCTAAAAAATAACTATAGACTTGTAGCCAAGTGATAAAATAGATACAATATTTTTTCATTTGCCTTGTTGAAGCCTGGGATAAAATTAAATTTGCTATATGTGTATAATTTAGTTCGATATTCATAGTCCATATATAGAGATGATGATGGACAGTTTTGGTCAGTTGGTGTGATCCAGCTTGTAATTAAAGCCTTCATCATCAAACAAAGTTTAGTCTAAAGCTACCATATCCCATTTAGCTCTATGTACAATCTCATCTCATTTCCCAAGATACTATTTCCAATGACTTTGAGGTTGAGGCCAATAGCTGTCCGAAAATTCTACTAAATTTAACTCGTCATCTAATCAGTTTTACTCGACTACCATCATTCTACATATATCTTTCACAATGACACATTAAAATAATTACAATTCCCAAGAGTTGAATATATATTTATAAAAAACAAATATATATTTCTAAAGTAAAAAAAAAAAAACGAATAAGAAGAAATATAATAGTTATAAAAAAAATAAAAAAAGATATAAAAATGGAAATTGAGAGGGGGATAAGCTCTTGGTGATGATTATCTTCTTCCGGGTGAGAGAAAGCTATTCAGAGTCATGAGACTATATATATATTAAAGTTGAAATTTTTCAAACTAAAAAGAATGAAAGAATTTCCAGATTGTACCTACCAAGAAAAATAGAATAAAAAATTAAAAAAAAAAAAAAAAGAAAATAATACGTTGAATATAAAATGCTAGCCCGTTAATTAAATTGTTTTGTCACTAGTTAAGAGTGACATGACCTGAATGTAATATTATTCATCTCTGTGCTCGTAAAATGAGTCATAAAAAAAAAAAAAATAATAAAAAAGAAGACAAAATAATAATAATTAAAATTTAGAATAATAAAAATAAAAAAATATACTATTTAGATAAATGAATAAATGAAAAATGTATTTAATTTTTAAAAAATAATTATCTATTATTTTTAAAAACAGTACAAGTTGATGAACGAAAAAAAGTAAATGAAAATGAAAAAAAAAAAAATAAAATAACAAGGGTAGATGTAGACTTTTGATTAACTTGCAGTGATTGCGTTCTATATTTAATAGAAAATAGAGAATGGATTTATCAAGCATCATCGATATAGCTGAACGACGATGACGATGTATACTTGATTCACTGAATCAACGGATAACACGGTTATATATTTCAAACAGAAAAATACATGGCTTTTATTGGCCCACTAAATTCGAAACTACTGTGTATTCAATATTCATTTTTTTATGTACATAGTGCTGCACATTGTATTTGCGTGTGCATCATCAATAAATACATAGACATTTAAAATAGAAAAATAATAAAAATAAATGATATATATCAGTGATGGCAGCATGAGTAGACAAGGTTGTTTAATAAGATAAAATCGAGATCCTGGTCAAGTGATATGCCTGGCTAAATTCAATTGAAGAGGAATTGAAAAAATATAAAAATGAAAAAGTCAATCATACTAGTTGGCAATGAAGGATTTCAACACAATCAAGCTTCTTTCATTCAGCCTTTTTTCTTTTTTTTTTTTTTTTTTCACCTATTCTTCACTTTTCTTTCACTGGCTTCGACCAAGGATATTTTACCACTTTTACATGTACTCTATGTATATCTATACGTGCCCAGTAATATGCCTTTTTTTTTTTTTTTCTTTTCTTATTTTTTTTTGTCATTCAACTTTACCGGCTTCATCGAGCTTGATTGTGTCATGGTGGTAGTTGTACTTCTTCTTTTTATTATTTTTTTATTTTTCGTCTCATCGAATGGTCGAAGAGCTATTTCCGTCTGTCGATATTTCCCCATCGAGTTTTTACATTGTTGAATGAGATGAAAGAAACCCAGCCTCTCTCTCTCTCTTCTCTCTTTGGTGGTGATATCATGACGACGACACTCGTGTATATCACACACATCCAACAGAGATAATTAATAAAAAAAGAATAAATTTTATAACAAAATGAAATATATAAAATAAAATAAGTCAGTACTGAAAAAAATGTAATCAGCTGAATGTTTCGAAAAAGCTCAATAAAAAAAATAAAACTCCAATACGTGCAGAATAATAAAAATTTAGTAAAATCGATTGAGAATAGTAGTTTGAGTTTTTTTTTTTTTTTTTTTTATATAAATTAAAGTTTATATATTTCCATTTTGTTTTTTTTTTTATTTTTTTTTCTCACGTCTGATTGATGGTATCTTTTGGTACTTGTGTTATCGATGCCTTGAGGCCTTGGTACCAAGCCTTGATAAACTCATCAATTCTAGACGCCGGAAATTCGTGCTTTCCCCTTTACGATCAAATATACGTGATACCAAAATCAGACTTGCATCCAGGAAATTATATGTACTCAAGCTTGGTGAGTCTTATACAAGGCACATATATATTTTTTATATATTTTATACATGTTACATTATTGATGAATCAGTAGTGACTTTGTGCTTGATTGAGAAATAAATACATATATAAAGAATAATATTATTTTTAGTCAGGGTTGATATAGTTGAAGACTTGATGTGTTATTTATAAAATGTTCATGTGATATTTTGGTAATTTATCATACGTTACCAGTAGTCAAACTAATCTCCATGGCACGTTGTCGATGACCAAGCACCTTGAATTGTGGCAGGGATACCTCATTGCTGACACCAACACTGTTTGGCCCCTCATTCCATTTGTATCGAATGTCCCTCATTGTGTAGCCGACTGTAAATAGATATAGAACGCCCCCCTTTGCGGTTGGTACATACCTTTCGTGTTTTTTTTTTGTTTTTATATATTTTTTTTTTTTTTTTTGATATTTCAATTCGGTTTTTTTTAACATCAGGATCAAGTTGGGTGTCAGATTGGCCTCCAAAGAGCCTCCACAGATTTATCAACTTACCTTTTCATCAACATCATAATCCCCAATAATATATATTACATTCAATTACAGTACATTTTTTTTTCTCATATCAGTTTGACAATGCCCATTGTGTACAGTCATAAATACAGCCAAATGATAAATTTAAAAAATCATATTTTAAACAATACAAAATACATAAATTAATTATTATTATTATTATTATTTGTGCAATAGTGCAAAAAACAATAAACATTGGTTAAATTTGTGTAAACAATATCGGTGAAGGCAACCAGTGGTACCAAAGACATTTTTATTTATTTTTTTTATTCACTTTAACTTTTGTATTTTTTATCTCTTTGAGATTATTTATGTTTTTTTTTTTTTTTTGCTTCCAGCTTTATCAGCTTTCTGTTTTGTTTGCTCTTTTGGCTCTCATATATATTTTTTTTCTTCACTGAGCTTTTTGGAATAAATAGTTGTACAAAATATAGACAGTGATGTATATAACACAAAAAAAAAAAAATCAACCAACACATGTGACGAGAAACTTTGCCATTTTTTTTTTTCTTTGCTGGATTTTGTTTTTTTTTTATATGTATCTACCTGTGGATAGGTGTATGGTTCTCTGTCGTTGCCTGTGCCCGAGCACACGAAATTGAGGCAGTTCCACTTCACTCGAGATGCCGACCGATTGTAGGCCGGAATTCCATTTGTAACGAATATCGCGCATTGTGTATCCAACTGCCGAGGAAACAAAAACACAAAATCTCCACTCTAACATACAGTAAAACACTGATGGGAATTTAAAATTTTTTTATCTTTATATTGATAAATTTTATTTATATCAAAAGGGACTACACTGATGCGGGTATAAACGTCAATTAACAGAGAAAAAAAAAATATCTAAAAGTGTTATTCAAATTTTTCTAAATTAACACTTGTAGATATTTTGGCATATTTTTTTTGAATTATTCTACATTATGCAGCACATAAAATACATGTCAAGAAATTAATTAATAGTTACTGTGTTGAATAGAAGTTAGAAATAATTTTGAATATTTAATTTAGTGCTTGCATAAAGTAGAATAAACATTTCATGATATAGCAGCTAATATTCACACACTATTTGAGGTAGAATAAATAAGTGGGTTTGGTTTTTTTTTTAAAAATGATTATTGGGGTGGATTTCACAAATATGGGTAGTTGGAAAATCGTTACATCGGATTCCATGATTTCAAATGGCATTTAGCTAGCAGGCACCTGCATTGTGAACATTTGTCAGATTCTGGATTAAGTAATCTCGAGTATTTCTGATTAAGTCTCTTGAGTTTTGTGGCTTTATTCAATGTCTAGACAATAAATGAAGATTTTGCAAAAATATTCATAAATTTTAAAACATCAAATATATATATATTAATAAAAATCTTCAGTCGCCAGCTGAGTATTTCAAGTAAATTTCCATTTAATCAATAATTTTTATTATTATTAATTCGTTTTTTTTTTTTTCGAAATCGTACTTTACTTAAAAAATTCAATTGGACTCTTGTAATATTTGCAAATCAAATGTTATCTGAAGTGAGGACTTGTTCGAATACTTGAAATCATTTTATTAAGTCAAAGTTGGCAGAAAATAGAAAAAAATTTACAAAATGAATTTAAATTTTAAAAAAATACAGCAAGAAATTTATTTAAATTATTTGATATTATTTTAAGGCTATTTGAAATATTATTCAACGAAATTTTAAGAATTATTTATAATATTATTTCATGTTAAATTTAGATATATTAAATTGCCTTTTGAAATCATTACGAATCGATTATAAATGTGCAATAAAAATGAGGATAAATGCTTAATTATTTTTGAGAATTAATATAATATTAATAAAGAAAAAAAAAGTATATTTATTTTCATTATGAAAATGCTGATATTTGCTGATTTTGCAGTTGGAAAAAAAAAAATGATAAATAAATAATTTTATGGAATAAACATTGAAGGATTGACATGACGAACTTTTTAAAAAATTGACACACATTTACAAGACGTTCAAGGACGACAAATAGTATTTGTAACATGTAATAAAAACAAATAAAAAAAAAAAATAATAAATAATCATATATACAAAAAATGCTGAGAGATTATTTTTACAAATTAGAAAAATATATTAAGCATCGTGCAGGCGTGCAGGCAAGTGATTACTGCAGTTCAAAAAAGCCTAAAAAAAGCTGAAGGATTTTAAAAAGTATTTTTCTTATTGCAATTTGTATTATTTGGTTGGTCTTTTTTATACAAGTTGCTGTACAGCTGATAAAAAAAATAAATAAATAAAATGTACACATACATTAGACGCGACACGACATGATTTTCATATACAATATCCATTAATTTAACATTTTTTTGTTTCACTTGTATTAAAACATGCAATATATCGAGTGGCACGTTTGACATGAATTTACATTTTTCTCAGAAATGGACATCAGTGGAATTAAATATATTCACAACACGAGGCAAATTGTTCTATTTTTTTTAACCTGAATGATTGAAAATTGCCAAACGAGTTTAAAATAAATACCAGAAAAATTTAGGACATTTAAAAAAACCTAAAATTGCTTATTTAACTCTCAACTTTTATTCAAGAGCTTTTTAAAAATACAAAAATACTTTTTCTCGTAGCTAGTCTATTTTTTTTTCATTATTTAACAATCGAAAAATATTAATTAATTTGTGCTTTTCCCTTGTCTCGAATATTTTTTTAACTTGGAAAAAAAATAATAATCATTATATATTTTTAATTTTCGTCACTGTTGTTTTATTATCGAGCTTTTTTAAAAAATTAAGGGTTCAATGTGACACACACACACACACATGTATAAATTTATGTGTCGACATGTATTTATAGAAATACGAGAGGATAGTTTGATAACGAAACTCAATATATATCGGTTGTAGTGCTTTCGTTTGAAAGAGGTTGCCCTCTACTGTTCTGACGTAATTGCATCTGCCGCGTGTCGAGTCTCGCTCGAGTACACACTGGATGGGGTAAAAGTATAGTTGAATTTGTGTGTTATATATATATATATTAAATAGCACTAGTATATACATGTATATATGTTTGGAACAACAAAAACTCTGTTACCTATACAGTATATAAACTCAACACCACCATCAAACTATCAGCTTTTTATTTTTTTTTTTCCTTTTTAATATTTTTATTTTTTATTTTTATATCCATTTGAGAATAACACGTGCAACCCCTTTAACAAGTGCAAAATATATTACCCTATATGACTCTACCAATATTTCACTTATATTTATTTATTTTTCAATTTTAAAAATACTCGAGCATTAAACTATCAACTCGATAAAAAAAATTATTGATTTTATATTTTATTTAATTATTATTTAACAAAAAAAAAAAATAATAATTTTTCATTTATTATATCAAGTCTTATACGAGTGTCATTAAATGCACCATCAATTTATTATTTTAATTGTTTATTATTATTATTATTGCGAAATACTTTTAAGTAAAATTTCATTGTTTAAAATACTTGCTATTTCTTGCCAACTTTGTAATGAAGATTTCAATGGATCAGGGGACTTTGGTGCTTGTTCGTTTTATTTAACTAAAAAGCCATCCCTCAAACACCATTATTATAACCCAACCAACTTGCATACAATATTTTTTTTTCACATTTATTATAATAATATTAATTAAAAGCAAAAAAAAAATAGAAAAAAATTAGTTTTGTATTTTTTTTTTTATGGTACGAGCACTCTGTATTCTATATAACTACAAATATTATATTAAAAAACATGCCGACTATAATAAAATAATGAAAATTTTTAATTAAAAAAAAAATACATGCTATTGGCTAGATGCACAATGCGTCATAATTCGATTACACGATATCTCTGTCAGTCGGCATCGAGTTGCGTTGGCTCCTTTCAGGGTTGGACTTGGTCTGATAGCCAATATCCCCGAACACGAGACTCAGTGCTGTTTGTCGGATGCCATTTATTATTATTTATTCATATAATTTTATTTGGCTCTCATACGTTTACCATATCTGTACTGGTTTTTTTTAAAAAAAAAAATCTTTAAAAATAACAAAAGATAAATTAGATAAACAAAAAAAAAAAATAATAAGGTTTACATATTATATTGCTTAGATTATATTATTTGAATTCTATGGCAAAATAGAAAAACAAAAAAATTATACAGAAAATTTTATTTAAAATATAGAATAATAATTAAAAAAAAAAATACGGCCTATGTATGTACAAAAAGGGCTGACGTGTGTGGCACTGATGACGTCAACAATTTTGAAATAATTATTAAATAAATATTTGATATTTTAACTTGAGTTTAAAATGAATGTAAAAAATATATTGTTGAGTGTCACCAGTGCCATATTGGTATTGACACAGTGGAGACCCTTCAGAGGTTGCAAAAAAAAAAAAAATAATTAATTTTATCAGATCATATTGGCATTGCATTTAATAAATAAATAAATAAATAATATTATTATTATTTAAAAAGGTTAATAGAAAAATTTATTGGGTATTATTTTACCTTTAAATTAAGTGGTATATATGTGGTTTTTATTATATACCTAGCAGAAAATATTTCATATATAGCGGTATATAGGTTTAAATTAAAAAATATATTTGCCGCCCGGCGGGTAGTTGCCAACCCTTGCCAGTTTCTACAGGACATGTGTATATAGTGCAAATATCCCTCAAGATATCAAACAATTTCAACTTTAAAGAAATTTATAAATAGAATCATTTTTTTTTTTACTATTTTTACTATTTTTATATTTTATTTAAAAGAAAATTTGCCTCTCTGTGTTTGCTTCTATTTCACAGGAAACAATATGAATTTTCGTATTGATTTGGTACAGTGAAGCTTTTAATAATTTAGTTGAGAATCATAGAACCAATTTGACATAATATTTATACGCAAAATTATATATAGTAACCTGAGGAAATTGGCAAATACCCTGGTTGTATTATTATCATTACAATCGAGAGGTTGGACACAAATTTCTTCATCTTTTTTTATTTAAAATTAAATATAAATTCAACTTTATTAAAGCCTAAAATAAATAAATTAAAAAAAAAAATTATTAAATAAATTAGTAAAAATAAATTTTAATTGAGAAAAAACATTAAATTTTTAATATTTATTTCACGAGTCAAGATGAAAAAAAAATTTAGGTCTGACACTGATTGACTTGTACTACTGAAATATTTAAAAATTTTTTTTCATAATTAATATTATTAAAAATAATTAATAATAATAATAAATAAAAATATTATTAATTATATATGTGAAATAAAAAGAAAAAAAAGCCCACGTCTGACACTACTTGACTTGTACTACTAGAATTATTTTCTCAATTTTTTTTTCCAAATAAAATAATTAAATAAATTAAATATTCAAAATAAAATAAAAAAAAAATATAAATTATTATTTTCATGTCTGACTGATGCTTGATATGTTCTACTTACATGAGTTTAAATGATTTAATTTTTAAATTAATTTGCAAAGTGTTTAACCTCTCGATTATAATTTTTTTTTTTCTATTTTCATTCAATTATTATTAATGGATTTTTGTGAAAATTTGACCACTGCAAGTTTTGAATGCTGAAAGTATTATCGCATGCGAGAGTATTATTTAGTTGTTGTACAAGAGATAATAAAAATAATATTGTTGACAAGGGTAATGGAACGATGAAGAATAAAAAAAATAGGAAAGTGGCAAAAGGGTATAGCACAAAAGGGAAGGGCCGAAAGTAGTTCAAGTGTCTCATTAGTCAGACTCTTTCAAGGACGTCAAGGAGAGAAAAATATACGAGTTGTCATTTCTGGATGTTTTTGTTTCACTGTAGTTTTATATTTTTTTTTTTTTTCCAAATTTAAATAAAAAAAATATATATACATTTCCAAAAGAAGAAATAATACAAAAAAGTGACTAATGTTTAAGGCTATATATTTATTTTCATTTAAATTTTTACTTCTTTTCTTGTAGCAAGTTGTATCAGTTTGAGTTTTCAACGTGTCATATAAAGTGGTGTGTTTATATAGCCTTTTTATATGATTTTTTTTGTCGTCGTGAATGTAAAAAAAAAAAAAAGAAAATGGTACATTTGGTTCTATGTTCGTTCACGCGTGCTTCGTCATCATCATCATCAAAAAACGAGAAAAGCATGTGCTCAATTTCGCTGCACACTAGTGCTGTTTTATTATATTTTTTTATTTTATTTTTATTAAACAAAAATATATTATTTCTTTACGAAAAAATTTTAAACTGCTGTGTATTGAAATATTATTTAAATAAAAAATTTTTTTTGAGTATCATTGACGTTGTGATTGTGTTTGTGTGATTGAGTGAAATAAATTATGTGATTCAGGAAATTTTTGGAATTGAAAATTGTTGGAAGAAAAATAATTTATTAAAAAAAAAAAAAAAAGCTTTTTATATGTTTCAAGTGAATCAGTGATGAGTCTCTTGCTTCGTTGACCTGTAAATGTAATGAATCTAGAAAAAATGTTAAAGAAAAAAAAAATATATCCCCGGCAATTACAAATATTACTTGCAATTTTTGTTCTTTTCATTTTTTCCATATTCACCACTCATTGCAAAAAATAAATGTAAAAGAATTTTAAATTTTTCTCATGAATACTTTGAATGCATTTCCATGAAAAAAGTTTTTTTTAAAAAAAAAAAAATAAAATGATTGATTTCATTTTAAAGTATCGTTGCATTTGATTTTTTTTTTTTTTTTTATTTTATCTCATTTATTTCTACTTACAACTCTCGATCTCAATGTGGCACAATTGTCGATCCATTGGAAAATACTGTAGATTCATTGGGCACGAAGCTGTGATTGTTAACCTGAAATAAAAAAAAATAAAAGAATAAATATCATTGGAGTAATAATAATGACAAGTAAAATCAAGAGTCAAGTAGATGACTCTGTATGACTAGTCAAAAGCACAAATAAATACACTTATATATATTATTCAAAAATGTATATTAGCTACATATTATTATTTTGGCCAACCGGTAGCTTTATGGATAGTTGAAAATTCAAACAAGAGAATATTATTCATATTCATCCTATGAAGTGGATACACAACTAGCTCGATGAACCCATTTGCCCGTTGGCAACGTGTCTATGTTACTTGCAAGCTCTCTTTTTTTATTTTATATTTTTTTTCCTCTTGGACTTTTAAATATCACTAATCTGGTTCAAAAAAGTAACCTGCACATGCTTATGCATTAATACACCCTTTTTTTATTTTATTTTAAAAATAAAATTCTAATTGCTTGTGACTATTTCTTTTTTTTCTTTTATATAAATATATTTTAATTTTATTTTTTTACAACTAAATTTTTCCTATATGTATATGAATTTTTGTATATATTTTTAATTAAAGAATTAATTTTATTTAGAGTTTGTCAATTGGATAAATAACATTAGTTGCTTAAAATATATTTAAAAAATTAATGAAAATTATTAATAGTATATTTTTTGCTCAATGCATTTCAATTGTTTTGGTATACATAGCTATACAAATAAAGTATTATTTTCAGTGTCATTCAAGCTATTCTGTTCATCCATGCCTAAAACATTTGGATGCCTGTGCACTATCGCAATCTCATGATGAATGGTGACTGGTTGATGTTCTATATATATTTAACAAGCTACCTCACAAATATAGTCCAATGTTCTATGCGTCACTGGTTTCATACTGGACAAACCTACTAGTCACCTTTTCATACTTGACTATCTCTCTCTCTTTTAGCATAGATATATAATAATATATAATCCTTTTCATTTTATCTCACTCATTCAAAGCCCTCACAACTCACAACAGCTCACTCAATTCATAGTTTGCTCTGTGTGTGGTCTTTAATCCAGCTTGGCGTACACCAATCCTCAAAGTGGACCTCATCATATTTAGTCAAAACCACACACCAAAATCATCCACAAAATTATTATCATAAGGCTGTATTTTGACTTTTGTTGATATGCTCACACTCACACAAACAAACAAACTAATCCATAATTAAAATTGTTATTTTTATTTGTTTTAAATTTGTTAAAAGCTCCTTTTCATTAATAAGCTTATTTATTTTTGTTAATTTTATTATTTAATTAACAAGTTAAATGAATATTCTTGTTTTAAAATTAAAAATAAATGGAAAATAAATAATCAATCAGGATAAGGTCAATTTTTATGTATGGTATCTTAATCTCATTCTCAGAAATTGCGTTGAGTTAATAATAAGACTTGTTTTGTATAAATAATTGTATTGCGCAAGGTCATAAGATTAAATTCCACATGTTAATATTTATATGTACATTTGTATAGTCTGACCCTAATTACAAACGTGATATTAACTGAGATTATTTGCATTTGCTATATAAGCTAAATAAAAAAATTAAATTATACAAAGAAAAAAAAAAAAAAACTTTTAACATTTGGCTTTAGTATTAGTGCTTAGTCATTTGGTAAAAATTAGTTTATTAATGACTAATGACTGTCAATAAAGTCTGAAAAAACAAAAAATAATAACATAATTTATGTTATTTTTTTCAACTCACTTTAGTTTTTATATATGTAAAAAAAAAAAAAAAAAAAAAAATCTAAAGTTAGAGAAAAGAAAAAAAAATAGCAATAATAAAAGCAAATAGATTTTTTTTTTTTTCCAAGGGAATTGTTGAGTGAAAACAATGAGAGCATTGACTTTATTGCAACTGTTATGGGTTTATCGAAAAAAGAGAAGAAAAAAAAAAAAGAGAAATCATGACCTCTCGTATCAACGACTTGCCAATCAGCTTGTCGATACATTCAGTAAATATTATCTCAAACGTTAGTTTTTTATATATTTTTTTTCTGTACATTGGACCACCTTGTAAATATTTTTTTTTGAACCCTCGCATGCATTGTATACTGTGTATTTTTCTAAGTAGCATTCCATTTCACCCAAAACAAACAAAAATTAATCTTACAATAACAAAACTGCCTCCGAAAATTAAAAGAGCTTATCACCAATTTTATGTGTCGTTAAGTGAAATTGATATATAAAAAAAAAACAAAATTGCTAAAAATTACGTCGTAAATAAAATAAAAATACTAACAATAAAACAGAACATCAAAAAATCTTGGAACATCTAGTTCCACTTATTACTAATAAATAAAAAACAAGCAGCTTCTTGTTATTAACGCAAAAAAATTTCGTCTAACCCTTCAAACAAAAAAATAAAATTAAAAATATAAATATTATTAACTATTTATATTTTCGAGCAAAATTACAATTTAATTTTGTTTATTTGATTACTTTTTTTCCTTTATTTTCTTGGCCCTTCTTGACACGTAAAAAAGTAATATAAAGTAGGTCACCCTCATTGCGGGTAATAATCGTAACTAACTTGAAATATATATTGACGTAAAGACAGAAAATAATATATATGCAGCACATAGCAGTTGAAGGCTTTCTCCGTAAAGTGGGTGATGCCGATGAAGGAAATAAGGGTGAATAAGAGCAGAGAAAAACAAGTTAAAATAAAGAATGAAAATAGAAAAAAAAAATCGTATAATACATAGCTAACATGTATAAGTGAGCTTTTGATAACGAGGTCGTTGCACGCAACCAACAGCATCACTCATTTTTTTCTCGGTCATACATCAAATTATTATCATCTTGTCTTTCTCCCAACAATTTCATTCATTTATTTATATTCATTTATATCTTTACCGTGTTCAGCCATTTTTCAAAATAAAAAAAAACACGCAATTCCCTACACGATTCAAAGAATAAAACAAAAATTAAAAAAATTAAATTAACAGATAAAAATTTATGTACAAAAAGATTATAAAAAGAGCTTTTTTTTATTTTTTTTTTGGTTTGTATATTTCTTGTGATAAGTGTGCAAGTGTTTGACTGATGACGGTAAAATGTAAGCTCCTATATATACTGCCAATCATTTTTGGTTTCCTAATTACTCCCTCGTGATGCTATCGGGTCATCCGGGTGGTTAAACCTTATCGGTTGCAGTCCTTTGCTATATATAATATGGTGTGCGCGTGCACCAATCAACCAACCCACCCCTTGTCCATCTATAAATTCACAATATTTATATTCCTGCTTTATTTTTCTTTGCCAACCCCTAGCCATGCACATTCAACTGAGGAGGTTAATGATATCCATCCAGCTGGTGTGTAGGAAGTGTTCGCGCGAAATGTTGCTAGATGATGATGAACGATCTTTCTATTTTTTTTTCTACCTTTTAAATCACATAGTATAGATAGTGATAGTGAGTATAACTTGTCATTAAAATATAGATATATTTAAAATATAATTTGTTAATGATAAATATGAGCTTTTAAATTTTTTATATGATGGTAAATTGAGGCAAGTATTATCACGCTTATATATGTAGCTAAGAAAAAATAATATATTTGTAAATGGTGCAAGTGTAGTTATGCTTGGCTAGTCTCTGGATGGTACGGTAGATTCATGTACCATGTACAAGTTAGATATGCATGGCTTCTGAATATAGTCAAAGCGTTAATACGAAAATACCCCTGGGGCAACCTTTAGCTTCCAGGCTGTGATAGTCTCTCTAAAATGTGTATATATATATATTTGAAAGCTCGCTGATTCAAGATATGTAAAATAGATGCCAAAGTCTGAGCTTAGTTTTAATGAAATAAAATTATAATAATAGTTGTAAAAAACGATGATAATTTATTTAAATAAATTAGAGAGTATTGTTGTATTTTGGAAAATTATAAAAAATACATAATTTCTATTGTTGAAGTTTTTTTGATAATTGATAAAATGACTCACCGTATACTTCGTGTTATACTGCCAGAATGATGTATTCGAATAAACTCATTGCTCGTCGTTGCAATGTGAAAATATGATTGTTTTTCATTTACAAAAAATGTATCTGGCACCCAGATGTTTTTTATGAATTCAGAACCAACACTCAGTGTTTCAACACGATCCCTTTTTTTAAATGCCAGTCTTGGGTCTGTCCAGAATTGTCGAAAGTAGAAATCCAGAGTAAAATCCTATATTTTATTCACGAATTAACGTGAACGTAAAAAAAAATAAAAAAAAATAAAACAAATAAAATTTATGTTAGTATGTTTCTTGGTAATTATTTAAAAACTAGTCTCATTTTTTTTTTTTTTTTTTAATACATTATTTAAATTAAAAAAAAAAAAAAAGAAAATAGATGTAAAAATAAAAATATGAAAAAGTTTTTTAGTTTTTTTTTTTTTTTTTTTTGATATAATTAAATTAGAGTGAATAAATGCTGAAGATTAAAAAAAATTAAATTGATGATAATGTAATGAACTTTCTTTTAGAAAATTTTTTAATAAAAAAATTTTGATAGCTGAATTTTTATATGGAAAATAGAAAAAATTAATCTCTCAGCTTTTATTCAATCTTGAATAATAATTTTTCATCAATTAAAAAATAATTTCTAAAATAAAATTGATAAAGCTAGTTGTTGTCGATTTTCAATTAACAAAGTTTTATTAAATTTTAATTTTTTAAATAAGTAATTAATGCATAAATATATTTTTATTTTTAATGACTTTGTTGATTCAACTTTTCGACACACATAACCATTATAATTCTCGGAGAAAAAAAAACAGAATAAGAAGAAGAAGAAGAAAAAAAAAATTATATAATTTAATTTAAAAAAATAATAAAATATCAAGTTGACGATCGTTTGAGATTTTTTATATGCCATTTACCTTTTTTGTTATTTTTATTATTTAAAAAATAAAGGAAAAAGAAAGTTTCTCATGTGCGTCGTTAGAAGAATAAAAATGTAAGGTAAAAAAATAAAACAAAGAAAAAATCCTCACAACGATTTACGATACGACGTGAGCTTTCGATAATTACGGGTCTAGAGGCATCTTCATGAAGGATATAAGGACATCGGTTAAAGTTTTTCGCACCCAACTTTTCTCCTTTATTCTCAAACGCGTTTTATTTTTTTATATTTTTTATATCATCAACTATCTTTCATGCGAGTCACGTGACTCAATTAATAGCAAGAAAGAATCATGCTTTGTGGTAATTTACTTTTTTTTATTTTTAACAAAAAAAACTATGAAAAAAGTTAGCAGTTTATTCTTAAATCATCCAAAGAGTTTATTACATTTTTTTTTTTTTTTTTTTTTTTTTACTTTTACTCTTTAATTTGTGTTGAGAAAAGGTTCACTTCGATTAACACAAGATCAACTGTATCAAGTCTTCAGTACATATTGAGATTAATTTAAAAGCAAGTAGAATTTATTTTTTTTTAACTTGACTTTATTACAATTCAATTTCTCAAGATGTCTAATTTAAAATTTACATTCAATTATTCATTTTATAAATTATAAAAAAATATAAATTAAAATTTCAAACGATCGACAACGACGATTATTTTTTATTGTTTTATTAATTTTACTTAATCAAGTTTTAAATAAATTATAAAAAAATATATTTTTAATTATAATTATTATCATATTAGGTTTAGAAAATGAATGAAAATATTGGATTATTTTTGGAGGATGATTGATTGATTAGGGATATAAAATACAGTTTGATTTTGATGATGAAAATGATGTAAATTTGTTGAGGATAGAGAGGAAAATAAATTGGGTAATGTTTGTGTAACTTAATAATAAAAAATACAGGGATATATTCATTGCAAAAATTATTTAACAAAATATTCATGCAAGCCATCATGCACGATGCGTTTATTTATTCCTATATGAATTTAAAAATTTTTATTTACTGAAAAAAAAAATGGTAAATAACATAGACTGACATAACACTGGGTCTCTCTTTCTCCTCAGTTTTTATCCAGGTGTATATACTCATCATATGTATAGAAGTTTACTCGAAAAATCAACATATAATATTAAGAAAATAAAAAAAAAAATTTAAAAATATGATACACATGGTACGAAAGCATACTGCATTGCTTATATATGCATTTTATATTATCCAATGATGTTGCAGCATTGCCGCATGCCTTACGTTTCTTGAGCTGGTGTTAAATTCACTGAGAGTTTATTTGTAAAATGCTCAGACACTGTACAAACATAAAACTCAACTGGAAAATCTCATTTCAATAGTTTTTTTTCATTTTCATATATATATTTGTTTATTAAATAAAAATAAATAAAAAATAATAGTATTTATTCTAGGGTTCTCACGAATTTAAATAAAAAAAAATTAAAAATTTTTCTTCTTTTAATTATTAGGAGCTTTTTATATATGAATTTTTTATATTTTTCTCTTTTTAAATAAAAAATTGATGTGGTTTATTTTATTGCACTTTAAAAAGTTTTAGATAAACTTGATAACTTTTTTTTTTATTTTTGTCTAATCAAATTTTCAAACTCAAACAGTATATTTATTTATTTTTTTTTTTTTTTTCGGTTTTACCAGACGGCATTTGATTGAAAATGAGGTAAAATAAAAAAGTGCATTAAGGCTTTTACAGTGATTTCTTGAAACTGAACATCAAGACGAAAGAAGCAAACTTTTCTCACCCTTCCTACCACCACCACCACCCTCTTTATTTATTTTGTTTTTTTTTTTTTTTTTTATTACTTTTGCCTTGATGTTTATAGAAATATATAGGTATATATATGAGATGGCATAAAAAAGAGGAGAAGAAAATAATAAAATAAAATTAAAAGAAAAAAAATGATAAAGCGAGACGCACAGTGTGTTGAAAAGGTAAAATGCAATTCTGTTTGTAGAAAGCTCTTCTCACCAAGCAACCGACCAACCGACAGACCGACGTTTTCTTTTAATAGGTCAACGGAGTTAACGGGCGAAGAGCTTTAATGGAACTCGCGCATTTTCCCACTCAATCTTGCTTTCTCATTTTATCCTACTTTACAAAACTATCTATATTTTTTTATATTTCACTCTTATTCTTTGCCATTTTATTTATTATTTTTTTTTCTCATCCTCGTCGTCTTTCTATCCTCTGCCACTTTATTTTTATTATTATTTTTATATCATAAATAGAAAAAAAAAAAAAATAAAAGGGAGAGATGCGTTGACGTTGGCTTCCAACCCCCGAGACACAAAGCTTTTTTTTTTTTGCCCCATGAGAACGTGATACAAATCGAATTACCGTCTGTTTCAAAGTGATAATACGTCATTTATGACATTATTTTTATATCAGTAAAAATAATAGTAAAATAAAATTATAATTATTTAAATCTCAACCGACAATGTTACTAAACAATAAAAAAGAAAATAAAAGCTCATCTACTTTGAAATATTTTTAAAAAATTATTTTTTACTTTGTAAATTCTTTGAACAAAAAATTCACTAAAGAATAAATTTTTTTAATCTCAAAAGTATTTTTTTTTTTTTTTTTATAGACAAATTGTATGAACAAAGAGAATATTGGTGTCCGCTTTGAGAGGGTAGATTTGGCGTAGTCATATGATGCTGTGTTGGTAGCTGAAAATATTTGAAAATTCAAGGGGAAAAAAAAAAAGTAAATGCCCTGAGGATTTTGCAAAATTATATATTGTAGGGGTTGGGATATGACTTTGATAACGCGCTGGGGGATATTCGATACGAGGCAAAAGCTACACGTATATACATAAGACGATGCTTTAACCATCGAATATCCCTTGAAAAAATACTTTGAAGGTATATATAGTGTGCACGAGGATGATCAGGCCAATGAAGATAACAAACTACGTGTGTATGTGTATGCCTACACAGCAAAGAAAGACGAAATTGTGTCTCATCTACTATATATACCACCAATACACAACGACCCTTTTATTTCTCGGTATAAATATTTTGCCTCTTGTCTTTAATATCCACAGCTTCCAAAAGTACAGCTATTAAATTAAACTTTAAATCTTTTATTTTATTATATACAAAACAAACAAAAATAAAAAATATATATAAATAAACTGTGTAGGAAAAATAAATAAATAAAAAAAAAGAAAAACGACAATAGCGATAAAATAAAATAAAACTGATAAATGATAATAACAATAAACTTTAGTTGGAGAATGTGATACTATAAAATATATTGTAAATGTCCAAACAGAGTTGCTGCACCTGCCACCAATATTCTCATCTGATAACGAAATCCATATGGCATGGCTGCAAGTAATCACCTCTTCATCCTTTTGGAAACTTTACTTCAAGTGTGTAAAAAGAAAAAACGAAAAAAAAAAATAAAGATGAATCGCGAGGATCTTTGTAAGAGTCACAGAAACAAAAGGGTAATGTAGAAAATTTGTTATATTCATGTGTGATAGTGGTTGTGGTTGTGATAGTGGTATATATTCTATAAGTTAATGTTGAAGAAAGAGTAAAAACAGTAGGAGGATAGTTGACGACCAAGAATCCTCAAGGGATACCGTTTGCTTGGAGCGTGTCTAGGCGATAACTCTCGGTTGGTTAAAATGGTTGTCGGGTGGTTTCGGATGCTGGCCTCAGTGATCCAGTTTTGGCCATGTATATATATTGTTTGGCCAGTTTGGCCCGTTTGGCATATCTCCAGGCGCACTGCGGCCCCCAACCACACACTGTCGCCTATCCAAGTGAGCTTATATCTCTTCCAACTGTTTTTTTTTTTTTTTTTCATTTTATTTTCTCATGTATATCACAAACTACTTTTCCGGTTGCTATATATGTTATATGCACTTATCAAAAGCAAAACCTAAAATGATATCATGTTTATTATGATAACTAGAGAGGACTGTCGATATTGCTAGATAAGCTTATCTCTTGAGAAACGTTTATCGCTTTTTTTTTTGACTGAAATATTCGAAATCCTTTTTAGAAAAAATCATCAGAAATATTAATTTTACGTGTCTATTGTGAAAAGCTCTTTTTGTGAGCTATATTTTTAATCACAACATTATTTTCTTTGATGAATACAAAGAAAACAACGAATCAGCAAAGAGAAAGAGTATAAAAAAAAGAAAAAATATTTGTAAATTATAGCTTGAGATAAAATTTTTGTCTTGCATGTACAATGACGTAGAAAAGACGAGAATAAAAAACAGGGATGGGCTGGTGTCTAATGTGTTGTAAATACGCAAAAAGCATCAAGAAGGGTCTCGAGATATTTTTGGGCAAGTGTCTATGTGTATAAGTGTGTTGGGTGTTCATCCAAGTGAAGAAATTTATACTTGGTCGATCGATATTATCCCTGATGCTGGCAGGGGCTAAACTTTAACAGTTAAGTATTTTTTTTTTCAACTTTTCTTCCATCCAGTATATACTGTATAACATTATTATTATATTTTTTTTTTGTGATAAAAATTAACGTGAGAACCCTTAAATTTTATTTAAAAAAAAATATATATTTTCAGTTAAATTAGATTATTATTTTGAGAAAGAGAGTAAGGAATGCGGAAAGGTGCAGACAAAAAGCACAAACGCAAGCGTTACAAAAAAGCTCATATATAAGATACTTTGTATCAAACAAAAGCAGAAATAACCTTTTGTTTTTTTTTTTTTTTATTATGGTGTTATTTCAAGTGTGAAAAGCCATAAGTTTATTGTTAAAAAAAATTTTTTTTTTGTTATTTTTCTATCTCATTTTTATTGGTGTTCATTTTTTTTTTTTCAATGTTTAATATGCAAACGTATATACATATACACATTCTAAATAAATATATTTATGATTTTTTTTTAATATTTAAAAATATATTTATATATACGAAATCAAAGCATAAACATGTCACGACAGCGACCAGAAGCGCACTGCACACACTGACAATATTTTTAAAAATATATATAAATTTTTTTTTTTTTTTTTTTTATTTATCGTAATTATTTTTTATAATAATTTATTCGCATCCCGAGTCATTTTTCGAGCTTGATAAAAAATATAAATAAAAAAAAAAAATATATATTTTTGTTATCGTTGATTGTATCATATTGCGTGCGACTCGTATTATTTTAATTTTGTTGGATTTAATTGGATTGGGAATCCAAAGGACAAAATAATAATTTTTATCGCGAGTCACGTTCCAGGTGACAGTGTCGACTTGATTTGGTTTCCGCACAGGGCTCAACACCTGGGGTCCAGTCTCGTACATTCAGTTCCTTGTCCTTTTTTTTTTCGTATTTTTACATGAGCCAGATTGTCCTGATGAAAAAAAATAAAAAAATACCAATCAAATTAAATAAAAATAAAGTGTTTTAATTTAGTTGAAAAAATAATATTAAAATAATTTTGTCACACGAATTTTTCATATGAATCTGAATGTAGAAACTAGAGCGTCAGTCGAGTGTGCTATATACAATAATTAAATATATACGTAATTCATTGTAATCCTGAATTTCAAAAACAAAAAAAAAAAAAAAATATATATTTAATTAAATAAATAAAGATATTTAGTATACATAATAATACTTTGAAATTAGTGGCCTGCAGAGCTCGAAGCAAATACCCATTGCGCAATAATAAATATTTTCGAGTAATAAATTTAAAAGTATATTTATTTTTCATATCTTTTGAAAAAGTATTTTTTCTCAATTCCGTTATTTACCCCTTGAGAAATAATTTAACCGTATTGATTTGTCGAGTAATCTCATAAATCCTCAGAAAGAAAAGACGGAATTCAGATTGTCCTATATATTTATTTCTTTTTTCTCTTCGAAATAAAAAAAAAAAAAAAACAAAATATATAGTGAAAACGGAGGGTGCACCACAGGGAGTAAAGAAAAAAAAAAAACTACAATATAAATTTCCAAAGTTTCTTCAAGTCGTTAAATACATAGTAAAGTAAAAAAAGAAAAAAAGAATTTTCTATATTTGAATGTATATGAGTTGCTAATGAAATTCAGTGACAGTGCCAAAATTAAGAAATTATCTTTGACTTCCGGTCCAAACTAACCCAAAGGATTTCCATTAAAGGTTTGGCTCGTTTGATTGGATTTTGCCTAAACCAACTGACAAAGAAAGACCATATACTAAATTATATTTTCTAATCTTGTTAGTTGTATTATTTGTTGAGTATGTAACAGTTGATTTTAGTTGCTAAACTTTCGTCTTTGCTTTGATACAGACACAAGTATATGCAAGACTTTTTGGTGCCATATATTCAAACCCATCAAATTTACCAAAAACCTCAATTTTCTACCCTCCCTCTCTCTCCTTTCTCTAAATATACATAGAGCATATATTATAATATCTACAAACAATTTCAATTTCGTTTAGTTTCGCCCTTGCGCATTTTACAATCTCAAAACGTTTTGTCTGTCTGTCTGTATGTCTGTCTGTCTGTCTATCTGTCTACGTCTAGTCTATGTGTCTCTCTTCACCTATGTTTTCATATACATATACACATATCTATATATTAAATTAATACGATTTTACTTATTCACGTATTTTCACCTCAACAGTCCAAGTTTAACTTGTATATTTTCTCTGTCTTTCTCTCTCGCTTAAATCCAAAAGTCAATATTAAATATTCCATTATAAATACAAAATACAGTATTGAATTATTAAACATGTTCAACAGTTTAAGTATCTACATTATATATTGATTTTATAAATTATATTTTACATCATCATCATCATTATATTTGAAGTATCGAATTTGATAAAAATTTTTTTAATAAATAATTATAAAAAGTTTTGATATACTCGAGTCACGTATATATTTATGAAAAATAACTTAATATATTTAACAGCTCGATATAAATTTATTTATTATTATCACTTAATAATTTTGAATAATATTTTTGCTCAATTTTTTTTTGAGATGATTCGAACTCTGCGGGTTTGGCCATGCAACGTAACACACACTGCAATCATTTTAAAAATAAAGTAAAAAAAAAATATTTATAAATAGTTAATAGACAATGATATATTTAAATATACAATAAATGGTGTTGTGATAATAATAATATATATTTCTTGCGATGACTGTGGAACGTAACAAGGTTCCCTTGTAACAGTTCAGCCAACCAAACAGCCGTGAAGAGCTAAAAATCATTGTTAGTAATATTCAAATTTAAATAACAACAACAAATACATATATACATGTGTGATAATAATGAGTAAATAAAATATGTATACTTTGCCAACAATTTACACACACACACACACACGCACACACAGTTCAATCAGATCCGTGTATATTTATTTATATACAAGACCATTTTAAATCAGATATGTACTTGCAAACAAGCACCAATTGTTTTTAAATGAACTTATCCTTATTTATATTTGTTTCATTTAATTTACATAATTGATAAAATCAAATTAATGGCAAGTGGTGCTTGTTTGATGACAAAAGATTGTAAGGAAATAATGCAAGGATAATAAATTAAGGAAAATTTATAGTCAATGATTTATTTGATTTGATGTATTTGGAATTTTAAAAAGAAAAAAAAATTATATTTTTTTTTATTTTGATAGGTATATAAAAGAGATTAAAATGAAAACTAATTTAATTGAAAATTTTTTTTTTAAGAAAAGAGGCACGATCATTGAAGAATTTATTAAAAGAAAATTAAATAATTTAAAATCTTCTTTTGAAATGTTTGAAGGTTTTTTATTTTGCAGTATAAAATATATTTGACATTTTTATGATAAGAGGTTTATTTAAGTATTTTTTATTTTTTATATTTTTTTATAAGAGTAAAAGAGGTATCTTTTGTGTGAAGGATCGACCAAAGTGGTCGAAGAAATAGCGATAGTTATAGAAAACTGAGTTATTGAAATGTGGGTGGTTTTGCTTTACGAATGATGTCAATCGACACGTAAAAGTTTTCAACATTGACTATAGAAATTGAATGAATTTCAACGAGTACTTTGTCAAGAAAGACAAAAATAAAGAATCCAAATAATAAAGAATATAAGAAGATGAAAAAAAAATAAAATTCAAATCGAGGCTGACTGCATATGTGGTTATACTACTTCCTTCGTGAAAGAGGTCGCGATAAATTTACCCGGAATTCATTGCTAGTGAAAAGTGAATGTAAAAAATAGAAAAAAAATATATAAAACTTTAAACCAGAATAGCAAATTTCATTTATATACATATTTTATTTTTTTTCCCGGGTTTTCTCAGTGTCACTTGGTTAAATTTTTGCAAATAAATTTTACAAATTTTATGGATAAATTTACAGTCAGTTTTGGAACGAATTTCATATAAAAAAAAATAAAATAATATATGATTTTAAAAAGCATCAACGTCAGACATGATCGTACCTCGCATGAGTGAAATAAAAAAAATATTAAGATGATAAAAAAAGTAGAGTTGAAGACGCGTATGATATGAAGAGATGTCAGACTGAGTAGGTGGAGGTTAGTTTGAGGTGTCTACAAATGACCTGGAAAAAATAATAATAAAAATAATAAAAAAGCCTTGGTGATTGTGAGGTGAGGTATATGCAAAAAATAATAATGTAAAAAAAAGAAAGAAACAAAAAAAAAACAGAGTTTGACTGAGCGTTTTTATTTGTATATTATTGTGATATTTTTTTTGTTCTGATAAGGACACTGTACCATCATCACTTCTGATACCGAACTGATGCTGAGGACATACATGGTGACGCCAACTTCAACTGGTGGACCTGTAATCAACAAAAAAAATACCAAAGCCCCTTTGCTGCTGTTCTTATCTCCATCACATTCAAGCCATTTTCATTTTTTTATTTCAACTATTTATTTTTTTCTTTTCAAATTTATCCATCAAACTAATTTTTAATTTTATTTATTTTTTTTTTTGGCAATTTATTCCTCTCAATCATCATCATCATTATCGAAGCCTGCTCACAATCTTCCGGTTGTTCCATTTCGATTAATTAATTTTAATTCTAAATTCTAATCTAACAAAAAAATTAAAAAAAAAAAAAATACCTAAGATACTTGGGACAGGTTTGTTTGCAATTGTTTGACAAATTCAGTTGATCATTTGGGTTTTAGGGACATTCAAGGATATTATTTAAAAATAATCTGAAATAAAAATTGATAATTATGGAGTTAAACTCCTTTCAATACCCTGCACGGAACCAAATCAACGAGACTCGTTGCTCATTATCCAGGCTAAAAAAAATATAATTAATTTTTTTGTTTTTAAAATATTAATATTTTCTTGTTTTTCAATTACCTTATATTTGGTTTCTCCATTTTTTTTTTTTTTATCAATCTAATCCTCGTATGTTTTTTTTTTATATTTCTAAAATAAATTTTGCACAATAAAAAAAATAAAAATATATATATATGAAGTACCAATTGCGAGGTTAGATATGTGTCGCGAAGACAAACGAGACAAAAGAAAAAAAAAAAAGATATATAAAAATAAAAAAAAGGGGAAGAAAAGTGTGTGTTTTTGCCAGATCCATTTCATTCGAGTTTTCAATGACTTTTTTTTTATTATTATTATTTTCAACGCTGTCAGAAAAGCTTCATTTCTTTCGTTTTATTTTTTTTTATTTTTTATTTTTTCACCGTTATTGAATGCGTATATATATTCTCGCATATACGTGTATACATAAAGTTTTTTTTTTTTTTCTATGTCGTTGGGTCACAAAAACGAGAGAAAAGAAAAAAAAAAAAAATAAAGAAAAAGGTTGGAAAGGGTTGCTTGAGATTATCGGTGCTGGCAGCGGGCAGCCCATTTCACCGGTCGCGGAATAGCAGCAGCTAGCATCTAATGGGATGGCATGTTACCTATGTTTATGTGTCTATGTATATATTGTGTAAATAGGTAGTTGTATTTATATATATATGCCACAAGTATATACGTACACTAGCCTCGGTTAAAAACCTCAGCCGAGCTGAAAAAAAATTACAAAAACAACTCTTGTCGTAGTGTAGAAAGTTATACATAAGAGAGAGAATGTATACACAGAAAAAAAAAAAATATAATAATAAGAAAATAAATAATAAAAAAAAGCAAATAATATATAAAGGCGTGTGTACAACCAACCACGCAAAATTACGAGCCCAAACTAATCACAAAAGCTTGGTCTGAAAGTTTCAAAAAATTTTACCGGAGATTGGGAAAATAAAAAAAGTAAAAAAAAACATTCTAGAAAAGTTTAATTGAGAAAAAACAAATAAAAAATTGTTATTTAAAATAGCTTGGGGCATATATATACATGTAGACGAAAATTCTAAATATACTTTTGTTTTATTTTTATTAAAATTAAATAAATAAATTATCATTGGACGTTATGACGAAAAATAAAAAATAAAATAAACCTAATACTAGTTATACGGTTATATATTATAAAATAAATATATTAAATTTTTTTTTACATTTTAGTTTAATATAGAAATAATGAAATAATAAATAATGGCATGGGATAATTGTGCAATAAATTATTAAATAAATAACGTGATTATTAAAAAAAATCACTTGTTAAAAAAATTTAAAAGAAAAAAATAAAATTAAATATGCACACTTAAAATTGCGATGGAGCTTGAAAGGGCCGACAGCATGGGGTTTAGGGAGGGTCATTGGAGAATATATTAAGATGCCTTAATTTATATATTAAAAAAAAAAAAATTAATAATTTATTATTTTAAAATGCATGCCAGTGTCTAAATGACATACACTTTTATATTTTAATTTTTTTTAATTTCTAAAGGCACTAAAGGGAGGCACCACAATAATTAAAAATTAAATATTAATTAATAAAATATATTAACGTAACCCGTGATATAAATATATATATATTGTGTCGTAAATAATGTGCAATTTTATTATTAAAACAAAAAAAAATGTAATACCTAAAAGGGGAGATGAAAATTTAATAAAATTGATATTTACTAAAATTTCATTTCATCAGTGCCATGTGTAAATCTAAAACACCATTGATCGCGATGGCTATGAAGGGAGATGGTTGATTAAATAATATAATTACAAAACAATGCAATTGAAATGTGATATATATTATTGAAAATAATAAAAAGGGCTTAATATGATGAGACAATAATAAATATATACATGTGTTGAAAAATTAAAATTACATTGTTAATTAAATTCTACGTGGCTCTTTTGAGGTCATCAAATTTCATCTCAAAATAATTAAATTTCAAATTTATAAACACACCTTTTTGACTTTGAGATATCGAATTAAGATCAACCATGTTATTTTCTAAAATTCCCAACTAATTTCGCGGACAAATTCTCGTGTTTCATTCGCGCAACTTTTGTTCGTCTTATTACTGTATCTTTGTCTAGCATCTAGTATTTTGTAACTTTCGGCAAAGTATCTTTTACCTATAGTATAGTTACTCTTCTCTCGATTAAACTGTTTCATCCATTTGCCCTTTGTACATAGACTATCTTGAAATTACGTTTCATTACACACTCAAAACTATGACCCATCTTTTCTCTGTGTGTACATACTAAAGTTTTAGCCAACTATCCAACAGATATTCGATTCCTCGATTTATCTTTATCGTTGCCCAAAGCAATATATACCAAATCTAAAATTAAACATGTATTTATATTAATTTTATGTATATACCAAACAAATATTTAAATAGCCAAAAATATTTTTATCTCTTAACATTTGCTTTCAAATTAATTTTCAAATTGACCCTAATTCCAAATTACTTTTCATCAAAAAATCTAAAAATCTTGACTCACATTAACAGCCAACAATTTATTTTAATTCTAAATCAATTGTTTTTATTTTCTTTTAAATTTTTAGACCTCTAGAGACACGTAGATGATAGGGGGGTGGGTGGAAAATGGTTGGGGGTGGTCATGTAAATGACAGATATTTTTTAGTACATGATAGAAATGGTTTTTTTTTATTTTTTCATTTAAAAAAAAAAAGGGTCGAGCGGGTTTTTTGACAGTTTGGTTGGTTTGTTTGGAATTATTATTTTGATAAAAAAAAAAAATTGGGGCAAGGGGTTATGTGATTTATACTTGGATTTAAATAAAATTTATTATTGTTAAAATCATATACCTATATATATATTTAAAAAAATATATATAAAGCAATAAAATTATATAAATAATATATATATTATTATGATTATTTGCGTAATATAAATATGAAAAAAATTTAAAAATCAGCTTTGAATGAAACGTTTTTTTTTTAAGACCTAAATTAGTACCATTTTGACTTCTGATAGCGAGCTGATACTCAAGACGTACATGGTGACGCCCACCTCGACAGGAGGACCTGAAATAAATGTTAGTAAAGCTGAGTCGGCCAATTTGGCCGATAAACACCAAAGCAGATGGGCTACGATTTTTTTTTTTAAATGAATAATACTAAAAAATAAAATTAAAAAAATTACGTTGAAGAAAATGGATCGCTGAAAGTGTTGACGTATTGTGAATATGTATAATTTATTATTTTTAATTATTTTAATTTATTGATGAATAATAAATTGATTTAAATAAATTAAATATTTTTATACTGATGATGATAATAAATAAGGCCTATTCTATTGTGTGTTAATATTACGATTGAATATAAACGTTGATAATGAACACTTGATAGCAATCGTGATAGTGACAATAATAATTTCGAAAAATGAAAAATAAATAATAATTCAACCGGTTAAATAATACATTTGAATATTCCTAAATCCAATTAGTTTTTTTTTATTTTTTTTATTTTTTAATGAGCCATGTTGAGTGATGCATGTGATTATTAATTTTTTTTTTATTTTTTTGCTATTATAATTGATCATATGAGTACTCACAGTTTTTATTATTATTATTTTTTATTAAAATATGTTAAATATGTGAGCTTAAATGTTGATTTATCATGTTGAAAATAAAAATAGAATATTCACTTTGTAACTAGTGGGATTTTTTTCCACCCAGGAATATTTTGTGTATTGTCTTTTTCACTCCCATTCACAATTTGATACATCCCCAATGGTTTTAGTAGTATTCTCAAACCTATACGTGACATACGTCTCACTGGGGAGTCGTATTTCATGATACAAACAACATATGTACAACTTTACTCATCAGTTTCACATACACATACATTTATATGATGAAAATAAATAAAAATATAAAAAAACATTAACCATGGATTGAGTAAAATCCTCGTAACAAGGTCGCACTGTTATATATACACTCAACAAATGTAACGAATATATATATACCTGTATTTTTATATATGCCAAGTCTGATTGATATTTGTTTGAAAAAAACACGTTGTGTTTTTTAAAAAATGTAAAATACATTTTTTATATTTATTTATTTTTATTATTCAAACGTCATACTATGACATTTAAAATAAACATTTCCATGTTCTCATTTTTACATAATGTATATATATATATTTATTTTGACATCAGTGTCGTCACCCACATGCAATATATTTTCTTCTTTGTAGCGTGAAAGTGGCCTTTCTTCAATTTTTCACTGAGTGAGATTGAAGTTCTCGTGTCTTTCGTGCATGCTCCTTCGATGTCTGAGGTACTTTATCAAATCGTCTTTTTCTTTTTTTTCTTCTTTTATATATTACATATATATATAAATAGAAAATGTATGTGTGTAAAAGGTTGATGTGGCATACAGGGGTGCCAAGGCATATGTATCATTTTATTTCAATGGTTCCACTCACAGAATCTTACGCCTCCGGTTGAAGCTTTTTACTTTGCAGTCTATTCAACAAGCAAAAGTGAAGTGAAAATAAAAAAAAAATGAATAACGTTCATCTTATGTAAGAAAAAATCAAAATAAATTTCAAGGCAATCAGACGAGCTATTGGTACTCGACCATCTACTCTACCATCTTCTTGTATTAACGATAAAAAAAATTCTCAAAACATATATTCAAATGCAATTTTTATTTTTTTTTATTTTCAAGTATAAAAAAAAATAAGAAAATATTTTTTTTCAATTCATATTTGATTTTTATTTATTATATTCAAGATTATGTATATGAATGCATCGAATAATATGAATTTATTTATTTTCTGGGCAATTTTTTGATATGATATTGATACTTGAGTTGCAGACAAAGTCATTTTTTTTAGAAAGAAAAATAATACTTTAAAAAAAATTATTACTATATGATTCTTGATGTAATTTAACTTATCATTACTATTATGTTTCGTCGTTGATATAGTCAATTTTAAAATGGGACCTAGGTAATCTCTATATATTTCATACATAAAGAAACTCTTACAACAGATAGAGTGATCAAGTAGGCAAGCGACCTGCCTACGATGCTTGAGGTCTCGAGTTCGATTCTGGATCCATACTACGTTAGTTTCATGTGGTGGACCTATCGAGCGTACAATCCTGAACTGTTTTAGTATAATATTAACTATTCTATCTCGATCAGTGTTTGGTGCAAATGCCTCTGTGCATAGAACAAGTGTTGGGAACATAAAAACCCCTTCACTTGTTCTATGCTAAGAGATATTTGCCCCAAACGCTGCAAATTTTTTGCAAAAACAAAAAAAAACCGTTCAATACTTATTTTAGTTTATTATTTCTTTAAATAATTTATTATTATATATTTTTCCAAAATTTAAATAACACTGATGTTGATTATGTACATAAATGCATGAAATAAAGTGAATTTATTTTTTTTTTAGGCAACTTTGTGATATGATATTGATGCTTGAGTTGCAAACAAAGTCATTTCATTAGAAAGAAAAATACTAATTTAAAATAAATTATTACTATATGATTCTTGATGTAATTTAATTTATCATTACTATTATATATTTTGTCGTTGTCATCGTCAATTCTAAAATGGGACCTAGGCAATCTTTATATATATTTCATACATAAAGAAACTTTTACACTTTATAGATTGGCTATTTGATGGTTTGAAATTGGATCTTTGAAAGCTCCCGTCAGTCGAATCAAATCCTTTCAAGGACGATTGAAACGTCCTTTCGTAAAAGCTCACTAGGTACGACTATACAGAAAAAAAGATTTTGTAGGTAGGAAAAAAAAGCAAAAGAATCATATAAAAAGGATGAAAAAAAAAAATTTATCGTGGACAGAGTCACGTCTCTTGGGACTATGTCGTGAAAAAAGGATCAAGAGAAAAACACACACAGAAAAAAGTAAAAAATTTTAAATAAAATTGGTAAAAAATGAGGATAAAAAGGACATGATGGAAAGCAAGTTGAAAAAATAAAGAAAAAAAAAAAAAAACAAATTTAGAGTGAGTGTGTAGAGTTTTGTGTCCGTGAAAGAGAGTCTATGTAGAAAAGGGCTATTCGTAGACATTGCTCTTTCAGGATCGTGACCGGAAAACAAGAATTTCGTGACCGTATCCAAAAATACCGGGGAAATAGCCGCATTGGCTGGGTAAAAAAAAGGATGGTGTTGAATGAAAAAATAATAATGTATATATAACGTCGCATTAAAGGTAAAAAAGCACAAGTGTTGGATTTAATTTTTTTTTCAATGTTTAAAAACAAACGAATCCTTTTATTTATTTTTTTTTTCATTGGACATGTGTCTTTTTTACATTTAAATGTAAATGAAATTGTACTTGAAGAGTAATATTTATCACCATAATTTTTTTAGCTATTAAAACGAAGAAAAATTTAGCAAAATAGAATTGAGATCACTTGTGCCTTTTTATCTCTAATATGATATAGCAGATTTTCGATTTTTTTGGAGGAAGGCTATTTGTATAACCAGAATATAAAAATTGCAATATATAAAAATTCAAAACATATCTGGGTCGATTGGCTTTTAGACACCTCTTTTATTTACCAAATTTTTCTTTTATATTTTTTTTTCATTTTCAGCCAGTATATTTTGCGTAAAATTTATTGATGCTGGTTGCTGGAAAAATTGAGGTTCTATATAAACAAAACACTACAAAGATATACGCAATATACTATACATCTGTCAATAATTTTTATTTTTATAAAAAAAAAAAAAAAAACAAAATACAACAGCAACAAATCCTCCGCAATTTTATTTTTTACATTTTTCAAATGAAAAAAAAGAAAAAAATTGAGTTTGTAAAATTTTTGTTGGTTGATTTTTTATTTCGAATTTCAAACGATGCTTTTACAATTTCATCAGTTGAATATCTCATGCTATTTTGCTATTATTGGGGTTATATAGACGTGAAGGAAAAAAATAGACAAAAAAAAAAGGAGGAAAAATAAAAAAAGTAATACAGAGGACAAAGCGATAGGACAAAAGTCGTGCGGGGGTTATATAGCTCAGGACTACCAGAGGGATGCTGTTAACAGTAACCCATAGCAACATGAGCTTTTCAAGCATCGATCCGAGCTTACCCGAAGTATCATCAGCCCCGCCCTATTCCGAGGTCTTCCGAAATTTTAACTTGTCCCGCGCGCGTGATATTGTCCACATATTCTACAACTAAAATTTAGCGATTCATCTGAATGACTCGATAAAGGTCACCCTCCTCCTCCTCCAGCCCAGCTACCGAATAAAAAAAAATAAAAACAATTTGTTAAATAAAAAAAAAAAAAAAGAGTCAAAACCAAAATTCCATTGGATGGAAGAGCTTGCAGCTGAATTATTTTAGCATAGTGGTACTATCACTGAGTGAAACCTCATGTTGAGTTTAACTACTGTGCAAAAGGATAGAAATTGTTCGATCGAACTCATCGCCTGTTCTACTGACCATTATATATTTCCCTTATATTCCAAAATTTCAAATCTACTTGCCAAAACTATTTAAACACAATTTCAATAATCTCCATATGGTATTTTATCTATTTTTCATTTTTTTTTTCATTTTTTTCATTTACCTCTTTTTTTTTTTTTTTTTTTCAACAATAAATTTTTATACTAAAGTGAATGTGAAAAAAAATAAAAAAAAAAAGTACAATGTGCCAATATATATTTAAATATTGCCCCAGGATATAATACTCAATTTAAATTTAATTTTTTTTTCTCATTTTTGTTTTTATATTTTTATGCAAAAGTTTGAATTTATTGATGCACGATTTATGAAGAGATTGACAACTAAAAATGTAAATATATATTGTTGGTAAATAATAAATTTAAATATTGATAAAATTAAATTTTAATAGGACAGGTATAAAAATCAATATGTCTGTGTTAAATTTATTGGCAATCAGTAATATATATGAAAGTATTCGCTTGACCCTCATCATTGCAATGTGTTTTTTTATTTTTTTATTTTTATCTTTTACTTGATAACCCTGTGCACAATTGGACGACTCTTAACAATTTATCCCCTGCCTTATTTCGATACGATTGTTGTTATCGACCCCGTCTTCCGTTTATATATCAACAGACAGACAAAAGAGGCCAAACAGAAAGACGGCCTCGATGAAACTTCCAGGGGATATCAGCTGGAAAAAATAAATTAATACAATGGCAAATAAAAAAAAAAAAAAAAACAAAATATATATATACAAGTGAGGAGAGAAGAGATAAAGTAATTAAAAAAAGAAATTTGAAAATAAAAAAAGAAAAGAAATTCAAGTAAAATTGGTAAAAGTTGGTAGAATTATCTACTTGTGAATTACCTTGTTTCATTATTATGGAAGTATTTAATGCTGCTTCGTTGATTTTATTTTTTTTTCTTCTGAATACTTTTTTTTTTTTTTTTTCCTTAATTTCTTCGCTTTTCTTTGCTCTCTTTTTTTTAATTCAAAAAAGAAGAAGATTTACAGTGTTGGGAGGGAGCTGGGAAGTATTATGTAGCCTCATTTTGTGGAGCTTTTTACCAACACCAACAGCTGACATTTTTTCAATGTATTTTTTTATATATTTTCTATTGTCAAGAATATATTTGTCCACAATTCGTCCATCAACACAACCTCCTCAAGGCATTTTTCAAATTTTTTTCTTCGTTTTGTTTTTAATAAAAATTTATTTACATCTTTTCATATATAATATTTTTCATTTTATCACTCGAGTCAACTTGACGTTTAACTATTTTTTATATTATTATATTTATTCTTGTTCATTTTTTTTTTTTTTTTTTTATATTTTTATATTTTATCTACACCTACTGGTTCTTTTCATTTTTCCATCAAACGATATATGTATTCTGAGTTTGTCTCGGGGTATATAATATCAGTCGTGGACTCGTAAAGTTTTAAAGAAGATTGCTTCGAATCCAAACGTTTTAAAGCATTTCATTGAACTGGTAGTTGGCAAGGGGAATTCGTTGAGTGAGTTTTATGACTTTAGACAAAATCGAAATAAAATATGTGTAGAATAGAATGTCAAGAGATAAAACTTGATAGAAAAAAAAAAATATATATTCATAAAATCCATGAGTACGTTGAGATCAATAAATAATAGAAATGAAATTTTTTTCATAAACTTTTCTACTAAAAATAAATTATCGATTTAATAAAAATAATTATATTTTACTTGTATTATCATTCGGTTGACAAGAAAATTAAAATAATATTATCGTAATTTATTAACAATCTACATTTGCATCACTCAACTGTTTATAATAAAGAAATTTAATTTTTTTTTTTTTCTTTTAATTAAAATATATTGATTGGCAACGATTGATTCTGATGCGAGGTTTATATGCAGTTATACAATATATATGACATTATGAGTATTCAGAATCTTTGAAATTCATGTACTCTAGATTTTATCTTAAAATTATAAAAATATATATTTTTTTAATTTGTTAATTTGAACTGTTGAATTTCAAAGATACCTTGAGAGTTTGTAAATATATATTAAGTATTTTTTTTTCTTTCTATTAATTTGTTGATATTATTATTTTTTTTTTTTGATAAAAGGGTAATGATTATTATTGGCGTTATAATGATTGTGTCGGGTCTTACTCACCTCCGTAGTTCGGTCTTACTCTTTTATCATAACTAACTGAAAATGAATCTAAAATAGCCGAGATGTTGACATCGCCCAGCATGCTACCACCACCAGCACTGCAACATATTAAAAAATTTTATAATTAAAATAATAATTTTACAATTAGTCTTTTCATTTAACAATATCTAAGTAGCAAAATAATATTTTTTTTATTTAACATGTAGAGTTAATAAAAAAATTACCAAATGGCTGGGAAATAATAATAAAATCACTGTTTTATTTGGATTTATAACTAAAAAGAAAACTAAGAAAAAATTATATGTATTTAAAATGGAAATTTATAATTATTATATAAAATTAATAGAATAAATATTGTTGAATGTCAATGATTATTGAAAATTTATAATAATTCTTGGTATATTTTTGTCTGACAGTAGTCAGCCAATAGGCTAGTGGTTAAGTAGGTAAGCAACCTGCCTACGGTGCTTGAAGTCTCAAGTTCAATTCTATCTCGCATTTGCATAATAATCCATAATGGATGTTTATTCAATGTTTGGGGCACATGTCTCCATGCACAGAACCAGTGTTGGACACTTAACAACTCTTTTCACTTGTTCTATGCTAGAAGATATGTGCTCTTAACGCTGCAACATCATTTGCAAAAAAAAAAAAAAGGTTCAATACTTACTTTAACCTATTTTTTTTTTTAATAATTTATTATTATATATTTTTCAAAAATTTAAATAACATTGCTGTTGTTAAATATCTCCCAAACATATTTAAAAAAAGAACATATAAAAATAATGATATTTTTTTAAAAATAAATTTCTATCATAAACCTCGAATATTTATTTACCTTTAATTTATTTGAAAATAAATTAATTAATTGTTGTATTGTAATGGCTGAATGTTATTATTTTTTTCCGCCAACTTAATTATTTATTAATAGTATCGTTGCATTATAAATATATTTTTCCTATAAATTATATTGCGAGGTAAAAATTTTAAAATATTTAATTTCAATGAATGATCAATGTGGTTCTTTTGTGTTTAAATTAAATTTTATATTCACAGTCAATTACGTTATTTACATAAAAAATAATTATTACTAAAATATATAATGGCTGTTAAATAAAAGCATATATAGAGTTTATTTTTTCATATACATATATATAATATTTAATAAAATAGTATTGGTAAATTTCAACACACACACACATAAAATATGAGGTGGGCTGTGCCAAAATTGGTGACGTTCATGCGATAAATTACGTATAACCCAACGTTCCCAGCTAGAATATATACATGTTAGTATAGAGGCTTTACCCCTTGCCCCTTTTTCCCTTCTCTCTTCATCATTGAAAGCCTTTTGAAGTCACACCGCGTGTGGTGAAAATTATTGCGCATATAATTAACGACCGTTACGATAACGAATAGCACAGTTATATCAACCCCAAAACTTTTACAAATAAATATATATCTAAATTAAAATCAATTTATTTATTTTAATTAATATCCAAGTATGATATATTATTTATTTTTTTATTATTTTATTTATTCAGAAATTTGCAGATTACCTCTTTTTTTTATTTTTTATTCTCTATTTTTAATGACTCTTGCAATTTTTTATTCAATTTTATTTGAAGATTATAATAATTAATGACTTGAAAAAATATTTTATTCAAATAGCACAAAGTGTCTTGTAAATTTTGCCATTTATTTTTAAATATCAAATTGAAAATATAATTTAGTTGTGAAATTTTCCAGCAGCTTTAAAGCTCTCTACATTTAATTTTTATATATTTTTCTTTGATTTATTATTTTTTATTTTTTCAAGAGTTTTATTATTAAATTCACCAAGTCTCTTTTTCTTTCTTTCTCTATTAAAAATAAATAATAATAATTTAAGAATCATTGATTTGATTTTGTCAATAAATAATTCCAATTATTTTTCAAAAAATAAATTATTGAATAAAAAACTTGAGACTGATTTGACAAGGTACGCATAATTGCCACTCTAATGATAACCAACAAAGACATGGTATACAAAACCATAAGAAAAATAAATAGTAAAATAAAAAATAAACGCATCTTCAATATATATATATATATTTTCTCATCATTTCAATCGACAATTCTCTTGATGTCAGTAACATTAAATCGATAAGAACTAATGAGATTCTGGCTCACTGTTGGTGGGCTCAATTGGTAATTGCTTTAGAATCCATCCAAGTGAATGAGACAAGTAAAAACCTCATCTTCTCATATTCAACTATACCTATATAATAAAAATAGAAAAAAAAAAAAAATAAAAAAACATTGACTTTATGCAACAGATGTATATTCAAATATTTTATAATAATAAATAAATATACAAGAAAATAAAGTCATCATTATAAATTTCTAAAATAAATAATAAAAAATATATCTTCATTTATTAATAATAATAATAACAAGTATATATATTTTATTTCAAGAGTGTGATATATATATATGTATAGTCTGACACTTGTTGTGATAAGAGAAAGAGGTGAGGGGGTATTGAGACAGGTGTTTGAGAGACTAGGAAGGTACTTTAGAATTGCATAATGAAGGCACCGAGTGGTATATCCGAGGAAGCCCCTCGACACTGCGATGAGAAGCTCAGGGTAAATATTAGTCGATTGAGTTGGGAGGAGTGCAAGGGGGGAGGGAGGAGGTAAGGTTAATCGAGTGTTGAGAAGGCCTTTGCACAATGTTACTTATCATCACATCACATAGTCATACAAGTACTTTCTTTAAATACAAAATTAATACTTGAAATAAAAATGAATTTAAAAAAAAAGAATGCTATCATTATTATGCTTTGGGTTTTATGTTGTCATTTTAGGCTTGACTGAAATTTAATTAATTAAATAATGATATTTTTAATTAAAAAATTGATACAAAGTTTTCAAGTAGGATCGAGTTTTTTTTATGGGGTGTCATTATTTATTGTCTGCAAAAATTTAATTTAAAAAATTTTTGGGTTGTTGTTTGGGTATTTAAATATATTGTGAAATATGATAGTTGAATTTTAGAAAAATTGTTGCTGTCGTTATTTAATAATTGATTTTGTTAAATTTTTATTTTGCAAGATTTTTTTTTTTTTTTCATTGTAGAATGAGACATTAATCATTGTACAGTAGTTTTTGATAAAATAAAAAAATATATATACGTTGTAAAATACGTTGACTGATGACTCGATAGGGAATAGTATATGGCTAGTAAAGAATGTTATAAAACAAAAACATCTACGTGTCAAACGACCTCGTAAAACTTGATGGCCAAGAGAGAATACTGTTGAAGAAAATTGCCTGTTTTTACCATCATCAACTGGTTAGAATAAGAAAAGCTAGACGAAGAATTATATGGACGCAGTGCGATTAACAATAAAATAAAAAAATTATATAAAATCATAATAATAATATGAAACAAGTGGTAATTAATTTCTCGACAATTATCTTGTTTGTGGTTTTTAATACTTAATTTTATGTACACGTGTTATTATTCAAGCTGCAAGCTCTTGTTGTTTTTTTTTTGAGCTTATTATTATTCAATTTTTAAATAATAAATAATATTTATTTATTTTTCTTTTAAGATAGGTCAAATTGAAAATTCCAAAAGGTCAGGTACTCTGTTGAGATATTCAGAAGCTGACATTTTCTTTGGCCTTTTTTTTGGGATATAAAAAGTAAAATATCCGGTGACTGAATACATTTTATCACAGCGTATCACGTCCGTCCAATGTTTATAACACGATCAATGTCAAATATTTTATCATAAAAAAAATATTAAAAATATAAAATTCTCAAGAAAAAAACATGTATATATGTATATATATATTTTATTACAAAAAAAAAATTATTTGTGACTGAAAAAATGTCAGTTCAAATAATATTCTATAAATGGAAAAAGAAATAATAAAATTATCTGACTTATTGGATAATTATTTTGTCGATATTAAGTATCGATAAAATAACCAACCGGAAATATTTTTCGGATCAAAAAATATATAAGACATTGTTAAATCGTTTGTTTCTTTGTTTCCTCAATTCTTTTATCTTATTTAATTTTTTAAAACTTTTTTTTATTACTCTAACCATTTATTATTATATATTTATTTTTTTTTTTCATATATATATATTCACCCTGGAACTAACCTCTTTCCTATTTTCACCCCTGCCTTCATCTTGCAACTGGCAAAGTTGTTGCAGTAATAGGATCTGTCCTGAGCTCCTTACGGAATCGAAGCGAGCCGACCGTAATCCCCTGAGCTTTTTAATCCCGGGAAAACTTCAGTTTTACCGGATGCCAAAGCTTGAGAGAGAGAGAGAGAAACTGAGAACCATCATTTATATTTTTTTTCTTCTTTTTTCTACTTCATTTTTTTATTTTTCAAGATGAAAATCGAAATGAGAACGCGGCAAAAGACACAGAGAGTAGTTTGTTGATAAAAAAAAAAAACGAAAAAAAAAAGCTCAACGTTTGAAACTAGTTATGCGATATTCTGTCTCACTCTTTATTTTTCTTGACTACGTCAAAGCATTCCAGGGGGGGTTGTATATCCTCTTTGATGACAGATAGAGATATAAACAAACAAAAAAAAAATATAAAAAAATATACGACAACAACAACAAGGATAAAAATTAGAGGAGATGAGCCACGCGGGATAAGACCTCGCATTGCATTCAACGACAAAGCATAATAATTTCAAGTTGTATCAAGAGATGTCAAGATTTCTATACATAATTTATTTTTTTCTTGACTTCAAAAGAATATTCATTTTTTTTCATCTGTTAAATCAGACCTTTGATAATTTTTTTACTTGGAATTTTATTATTGAAAAAATTATGTAGAATTAATTTAAATATATGATCATCAATTTTCTTAATTATTTTTTATTAAATATATATTTTTTCTACTTTAAATTTTAGTCTATAAAAATTTATATTTTTTAAAGCTTGATTTATTTTTTTTTAAATGATTATTTAATATTTAGCTCAAATATTTAAATTTAACACTTGAAAAATGTTGTAAAATAAATATAAAATATTTAAGAAAAATGTTGGTTTTACATTTATCAAAATTTAAACTCGACATTTAATATTTTTTGACTTGTGAAATTATTACATTTATATATTCATTTAAACTTTATTTTTCTGTAAAAAAAAAAACTGAGTTCAACATCTCAAGCAAATGTTATTTTAACATTTAATTTTTGATATTTAAATTTTCATTTTAAATATAAATATGATTCATTTTATTCTCTCTGGCATCCTCGCTATAATCCGCGACTCTCTTAAAATCCCTGTCTTCGGTTGGCATATCGATTTAATATATATATATTTTTATTTTTTTATTTTTAGAGTTTTTCTTTTACTTTTATCCGCTTGCAGGATTACAGGCCTCGAGACGAATCGATCGTGAATAATTCATAATAAATAAAATAGCCAGAGTATAGAAAAAAAAAAATAAATAAAGTGAATGATTTGAAACTTTTAGTTGTATAAAATATAAATAACAACAAGTTCACATGTACATTGTGATATTTATGTGTTTGAAAAAATAAAAATATAAACGAATAAATAAAATATAGTAAATATTTTTTCTTGATAGACTTTTGTTTGTCAGCAGTCAGCTAGTGAGCTAGTGGTTAAGTAGGCTAGCGACCTGCTTAACATCCATGAGGTCTCGAGCTCAATCCTGTGTTACAGTCGTCTTGGCCGATCTAATTTTTCTCTAGCAGTGTCTTTTCCATTATTGAACATATATCATCCCTTTCCTTCAGTGTGTGGTGCAAATGCCTCTATGCATAGAACAAGTGTTGGGCACCTAAAACCCCCTTCAATTGTTCTATGCTAGGAGATATTTGCCCCAAACGCCGCAAAACTGTTAGCAAAAAAAAAAAAAAATAAATTCAATACTTATTTTAGTTTATTTTTTTTAAAATAATTTATTATTATATATTTTTCTATAATTTAAATAACACTGCTGCTGTTGAATATCTCCTAACATCATTATTTTTATATATATTTTTTTTTAAAATAAATCTTTATCATAAACCTCGAATATATTTACCTGTAATTTATTTGAAAATAAATTAATTAGTTGTATTGTAATAGTTGAATGTTATTATTTTTTTTCAACTCGCGAAAAATTGTTTTCATAGACAATGAAGAGTTTATTTTTTCAAAAAAAAAAACCTCAAAATAAATAAAAAATATTGTTGATATAAAAATAAAAACGGAAAATGGTCAAAATAAAAAATGAATATAACCAAGAGTTTTTCTGGTCAGTGGATTCATCTGTGTCTGTTTGTGTATTTTTTAGCCACGTCGATTAAACTAAAACTTTATAAAATTTTAAAAAGACTAAACCGGATATTTTTTCACCATGTAAAATGCCACTCTTGGTTAATTATTTTCCATTAAATATTAATATGAAAATCTTGTGTTTTTTAAGAATAATTTTTTTCCATTTTTTCATGGTCTTCAACAGTGTAAAGAAAAAATTTTAAACCCAAATAACCGTAAGTCAGGATGGATTAAACCACAAAGATTTAAAAAAAAAAACTTATTATTTAGTTTATCGACAAAGTAATTTATTTATTATTTCATTATTATTATTTATTTTTTCATCTTGCAGAAGATTGGAAAGTTCAACTGCCTTTCTAGACACGATAAAATTTGGATTCATTGCTGTTCGATTTCTCCTTATCGTAACGAGCAATCGATCCGATCGTTTCCTTTGAAAAAAAAAAAAAAAAATCGTGAATTGTACCTTGGAAATACTAGCATCACTTGTAACACGATATATATATACACATGCCTTCAATATCACTTGAATTCATCAATTTTCATTTTTTTTTTTCCTCACAATTTTATCAAAAGTAATTTATATAAAAGAATGAAGGTAAAAAAAGAATTAAATGACGAAGATAGATTTTGATAGAATAATATAAATGTACGTTTTTAGTATGTATTATCTGGGTTAGTATTTTTTTTTTCTTCTTTATTTTTTATCGAAAGAAGTAGAGGTAGTCCACGTGTAGTCAGCCATCTGTTTCGCTGAATCGAGCCAAGTTTGAACGAACGATTTTCTACAAAACTTTTTCTCTCGTATTTCATGCCCTTCCTGAAGCCAATACTTTCAGCATATTCTTTTAACTTTTATTTCCTTTATTTTTATTTTTTATTTTTTTTTTCATTTCCTCACCCTCACTTGCCTATTTCCTACTCACTGAAGCTCATCGAACCGTGTGATAATCATCGATCAATTGTATATATGCAATCGTATATTATAAACTTTTTATTTCCACTAAATTATTTCAATAACTTTAACAAAGTATTTTCAAGTAAAATATTTTTTAATTACCAAAGAATAAGTAGAAAATTTTTAAATTCTTTAAATTTTTTATGTAAAACTTTTTTTATTTTTATTTTTATTTTTTTTTAGATAATAATAACTTTTTGGATTAAATATTTAATGGTTTATTTATCAAACATAAATAAATAACAAATCGATTGCAGTATAAACTTTTGTCACTGATATCACGATATCTTAAAATACTCAAATTTATTTATACAATTTATGTGGATATAGAATTTAGAAATGCAACGAGTACCTGGTACAACCCAGCACACTAAAATATATTTTCCTTCATTTTAAAAATAACCTGGACGTTTAATAAACGTCAAAAAAGTGTCAAAATTCATTTAACTCAACTAAAATTACATAAGGTCAATTAGTTAATCTCAATTTGATCTATAATTCAAATTAAAAAATTATTATTTCAAAAATAGCTCTTTGCTTCAAGATAGAAAATAAAAGTAAAAAAGAAAAAAAAAAAATAAAAATAAAACAGCCAAGTTAAAATTGTCAATATAATTTTGTTGGCATTGCAAGTGTACCACAAATAAAAATAAAAAAAAAATAAACTAACCCTAAAATTTTATAGCAAACATTTGAGAAAAGTAGTTTCTCTTAGATTTCATGGATAATGAAAAGTATACATGTTTTTTATTTTTTTTTCTTTTGAAAAACACATAGTGATGATGCTTCGGTTGTTTTTCCATGTTTGTACTTGACGTTCGCTTTTCAGTTAAACAAGAATTGTAAACAAAAATAAACAAATGGATGTGTGTAGTCATATATTATATAAATACATATGTGAATTTCTCTTCTTTACAAAACATTCATATACTATTCAAATTTAAATGTGAATATTTGTCTATCTCACACTTGAGCTACAACACTCTCTCTCTATCTCTCTTTTGCACAATTTAAATGGTTTGTCGTGTGCACATACAGATATCTCTCATATGCCAAATGAAATAGCCAATGTTATAACCCAAAATTTGTTGCTATACAAATACAGACTCATGCACTGGACATTAAATTAGACTGGTGAAATGATCGTCAGTAATAAAATCAGGTGCTCAATTACCACTACAGTTTGCCTATGCCAGACACGCTCTATACACACATAAATTTTTCCCAATTAATATCACAAAATTACGTATCAATATCATTAACCATCATGGTCATTTTAAATTATCAAATATGTTTATTTTTCTCAATCAATTTTTTCTTTTTTTTCAAAAATAAATTTCCATATTTAATTTTGAATCAATATGATGTTTCAATTTATTTTTAAATAGCATGTATTATTATTTTTTTAATCTCATTAAATTACTGTTTAATATGTCAATATTCAAAGCAATCAGAAAGTCTTTTTTTTTTTTTTTTTTCCATTAAATTTAATTATCATTCAGTTTTTTGTTATTTTTTCTTGTGGAAATTTATTTGTATTTTTTTTTTTTTTTGCTCGTTAAGGTTGATTGTTAACGATGATAATTAAAGTGATTACTTAAAATGCGACAAGATGATTTTGATGATGACTAGAGTACACATGCAAAAATCTAATAGTCACATAGCCACAAAGCACTTAAAAATGAACAAACTTTCTCATTATCGTTATTACAATTTCTCTGGTCTTATCTTGTAACAAGTGACACGCGATTTTATATAGTTAACATTAAGAGACTTGAAAAAGAACAATTTGTGTGTCAATAAAAATAAATATGAGAAAAGAAAAAAAAAAATTACATTTAATGTATTTAAGTAGATGGGTGGTTTTAGCTAATTGGTTATATCATGAAAAAAAAAAAACAAAAAACAAACACATAAAAATTTATTTATATACCACTAAATGCCAATCGTAAATAACTTTTACCTTCCAAAGATAAAACAAAGAAAGAAAGAAGAAAAAAAAAAAAAAACATGATATACATAAAATAAAAATATAAAAAAAAAAAAAAAAAAAAAAAACAGCAAGTGTTTGGTAAATATCTAAGTTTAGCACAAAATCAGTGAGTCGATTAACACGACGGGTAAGCTTCAACCGTGATATTAAATGAAAAATAAAAAAAAAATAAATAAATAATAAAAAAGATAGATAGTGAGAAAGAAAAAAAAAAAAAGATCAGTTTTGCCCTCGTGCCGACAAGGGGGTTCGCGTGTGCTCACCTGTCCGTGCTAAACAACACAGGGGATCAGTTTGTTGGGTCTAGAGAATAAAGTGCGATGGCAAAGATATACTCAATATATATACATACACATAGATAGATGTGTGTGTTGGTGAGTGTGTTAAGGCTGATAATAAAGTGCAATTACAAGAATGCCAACAGGCCAAATACATGACTCAAAGACAGAGAGACAAGCATCTCATTGCTCGTATTGTCCAACAATATCCTGATGAGTTTTTTATTTTATTTTTTTATTTTTATTTTTATTTATCTGAGCATCGATGGAACTTACGACTAATATAATTCAACAACTCTGCAATTATCTTGGTCGTTTTAAATTTAACACCCTTTTATCTGGTATTTATTTATTTTTTTTTATTTTTTTTTATCTTGATTATACTAATGACAAGGTGCAGAGATCGATTGAGCAGCGAAAAATAGGGTTTAAAAAAATCTGGATAAATTGGATTCTTTGAATATTGAATTTTAGTACATAGAGTATTTCTCAAGTGATGACAGGATATTATCCACTAGGTCAGCTAGATTCAATGTCAGTGTACGATGACAATTGTCTGGAAAATCAATTTTTCAACAACAGAAAACACACAGCAAGTTTTATTTTTATTTTATTAACACTTGCGACAGGTGTCATTGGACTTTGTTGTCATGTTGTATTGAAAAATAAATAACATTTATATAAAAATATTAAAGTTAGATGTATAAACATTTTTTTTATCATCATCATTTTTTGAAAAGATAAAAAATAAAAATAAAATAAAGATAAAATGGTAGGATATGTCGACGATTCAGTGAAAAATTATTAAATTTAGCTTGGATGAAAAAAGAAGAAAATAAAAGAGTTTAGTATAGCAGTAAATCAAAATGCTCGTTTTCTATCGTATGCAGATAACCCTCTGGCGTTAAAGGGCAAAAAATATAAGACAAAAAAAAAAATAAAACCAGAGAGTCAATTGAGAATAGTAGTAATAATAAAATAAAGAATTATGGAAAAAAATTAAAATTAAAAATGGATAACTGTGTATAGAAAGATTTTACTTGGATAAGAATTATTATGCACTCGAGTACTATTTGTAATGCAATTAAATAAAGAAAAAAATAAAAAATAAATTTGTTTTTATAGATTTATAAATTTATTATTTTTACTTGAAGAAAAAAAAAATGAAAATTATTTATTCAAAGAGTTGCCAAAGAACAAAAAAAAGAGTTTAATAAAAAATAAATAAAAGAAAATTACGAGTTTTCAATTTTGCTGGTAGTTTTTCCAATAAGTTTTACAAATTCATAGGCATTCCATGAAAAATATTAAATTTACCAGAGCTTTTTTTCGTAATAGAAGCTCATCGTGTCATTTTATTATATCAAAACCAGTCAAACCCCAAGCATGTCATGAAGTTGGTCTTTATCATTTCGTGCCACTTGGTCGCGCCAAGACAGCCCATAGACTTCGATCTGCCAATCACAAGTTTTCTCGTTTATTTCACTCCTTCTCTCACACAACCACAAAAAAAGAAAGCAAAAATAACTCAGTCGATAGGCACGTATATGAAAACTATACCACAAGCTCAAATTTTACTCTCAAAACAATTTCAAACTTTTTTTTTTGAATGTTTTTTTTCGTAAACAAACTTGAATATTTATTTATTTTTTTTTTTTTTTTTTTGTAGAAACAGATAAAACTCTGAGGATCATCACGTAAACTTTGGGGATGTTTTTTTTAAATATATATTTATGTGAATGATGAGACTCATCCTCTTCAAGTATACCCATTATTTTTAAATTATTTATTTTGCATCTTTAATTCGCTGGTGCAGTGAAATAGTTTTTGCATTAGTTTGGAATAAATTCGAAACGAATTAGCTGTCCGCAAAATAAGTAAGCTCACAAATCTTGGATAGTTTTACTGGTCTTGTGTGTGTGTGAGGGTGAATGCGGAATTTCATTGGGTTAGTTTTAAAAAAAATATATAAAAACCAAAAGAGTTACAGAGAAGTAAACTCAATGTTCAAATGCATTCCAAATGATTGCACCCGATACCAAATATTTTTTTTCTTTTTTATTTCAGAAAATACTTCCGTATCTGTAATAAATCTTTAAACGCAAACTTCCAACTGAGCCCCAAATTCTACGTGCAACGCGTTACTGTCGAAAACATTTGCTGCTGACCCCATCCACCTTCGTTTTTTTTAACCCAAAAAAATTGATAAAAAAACTTTTCTTTTAATATATTTAATTATTAATTTTTCTGTAAATTTTTTATTGACTTTTGAGATCAAGTTTTTTCAAAAAAAAAAAAAAAAAAAAAGAAAATTATTTAATTTAAAACAAGTGAAAGTCGAGGATATATTGATTAACTTGAAATATATTCTCAAGGTACGAAAAAAAAAACTGAGCAGTGCCAAGTATATAACAAGTGCCCTCGAAAATGCTAAATTATTCCTCCCTCAACTTGAATTAGAATATGATATCCAGATTGTGATAACAATCTTTTTATTATTTTTTTTTTCAACATAAAAAAAGCTGCATTAAAAAAAAAAAAAAATTCTTCAAGAGGCTGAATTTTTATTTTTTTTATGAATAAAAAAACATTAAGGGAAGTAAATCAGTCATCAAAATTTCTGCTAGTTGAAGAGCTTAATATTATTTTGTCAGTATATGTGTGTGTGTGTGTATGTGTACAATATTTTAGTTGGTAAAATTTAAACATCACACACTCACAAGATTTACACCATCAACATTCACATCCGCTTTCCATTTAATCCGCTCGAGTACGTCCACTTTCCCCACTGGTAATTCTAGAAGCTTTCGAAAACCCCCAGTATACTATATATCACGATCACTAAACTTCAACTTGTTCTCACCAGACCAGGCAAATTTACGTAATTGAGTACCTCTGTACTCTCTCCCTCCCTCTCTCTATACATATACTTGTGTATATTTCAGGATCTGTCTTTTGTTCTCTCTGAGGTATTGTGACATATTTTAGTGTTTAAATGTGAATTGAAATTACCATCAACTGACCAGTAGTCAATTATGCATCAGCTTAAATACATAATAAACTTTTAAACAATTAATAAAACACACATAATAATATTAAATTATTTGAATAATAATTTTCATAATTTAAAAATAAATTTATAAAACATTTTTTTTCCTTTTTTTAAAACTAAAAAGTCAGCAAAGTGTCACATGAAAATAATAACAATAATAAATATATAGTTTGTGTGACATTTTTAGAGTAACACCACAATATTTTTTACCTTATTGTGGTATAACGTCAAAAGTTAAAAAAAAAAAAATAATATCATAATAAAAAAAAATATAAATGCAAAAATGTTGTTGTATGAAGGATTTTTTTTTTTTTTTTCAAGTTGTCTCTCTATCTTTTCGTGATGGAGATGATGTCTGTGTCTCTGTATGTATATACATTTATAATAATAATAAAAAACCGAAAAAAAAAAAAAATGTGCGAAAAGTGTGCTTTGGCAAAAAAGCACCTACGAAGTGGTCGGCATCTGAAGCCATGTGCAGGCCTCGGCGAACCGCGACACGAACGAATTACCTTAATGCGCCCTAGAAAGCTCTTTTATTACACTCATACATTGCCAATACACCCGTTAAGCTCATACTCTACTCTCCACATCAGTAAACACCATTACATCCAACTAAAAAATATACACCATCTTATTTTTTTTTTTTTTCTTTTTCAATTTACTATTTATCCTTATATTCACTTTTTTATTTTTTATTATTTTTTATATTTATTGTTATTTTCTCTTTGGTATAAAATATAATTTTTATTTGTGCTTAGAAAGGTTTTTCATTTATATCTATTATTTATTTTTTTTTTTTTTTTCATGTTGAAATATCTACAAGTTGAATTACTCGGCACTATCAAAATAATCACATTTAATGATCGGTAAAAAAAAGAAAAAAAAAATTATAAAATCAATGATATCACGTTTATACAAGCCACATTGCACCATTGAGCATTTTAATCGCGTGATATTTTTCACAATGACTGCTTTGGTTTACGAAAAAAAAAAAAAAGAAAATAATTGAGAAAATTTCGTGTAGCTTTGATTTGTAGAAAAAAAAAACAGAATAATTATAGAAAGATAAATGAAGGTATTATAAAATTGTTATATATATTTATTTGTTTTTATTTTAAAAAATATATTAAGCTGGTGCAACGATAAAAAATATGGTTAATTATATCACTAGTCCATTAGCGTGTCAAGCAACCACAACACGATTAAATAAAATGAAGTGGCTCTTTGTAATTTGTAATACACCAACAAACCTCGAGGCAAAATTTTATTTATATTTTTAATTTTAATAGTTTAAATAACAGCTTTAATGTCATGTATATAATATAAACATTTTTTTTTTAATTTTTGCTAATCACAATAGTGTTGAGAAAAAATAACAAAAAAAAGCACAAAAGCTCTGATAAATATTATTTTGCTACGATATGTATTGGAAATTTATGAAAATTAAAATATTATAAATTATTTAGTGATAGTGTTATTGTTAAAAATAAGTTAACAAAAATATAGTACATAGAGCTCAAGTATGTAGCAGGGCCACAGACAACTGGTAGAGGCTGATGGCCTCGCATTGATTGGCACAACCTAGCCCGCATGTCAAGGCCCACTGATATGTCTGGCTGTTACGTAACACAAAAAGAGACAAAATAAATAAATATATATAAAGACAATCAAAATACGTATACGTGTGTGTGTGGGTTAAAACCAAGCCTGCATCAAAACTCTGCATCTGCTCTTTCGCATAGCCCAATATTTTTTTATTTACAATTTTTATATTTATCATCGATAACATTGTGAATTCTTCAACCGATTCATAATTGATTTTGGCCACCTCTTGCTTACTCTGGTGGTCCACACATATATATGTATTTTTTTATATCTTTTTTTCTCTGCTTTGATGTATTATTTATTTTCCATGTATCTGCTGCAACAGTATATAAATTTTATCTTCCTTCAGGATGCAAGAAAAAAAAAAAAAAAAAAAATGAGCGTCCTGGATATTTTCTTCGATTCAATCTTACTAGTATTTTTTTTTTTCTTCATTTATTATTTTTATTTTTGGTGAATAAAGCAAGCCATGTTTCCGATGTGACTTTGTCTTTGGTGGAATAACAACGACTTTGTATTTTTCTTTAACTTTTTTTGCTTTCTATTTTATTTTTTGCCAGTCTTGATTTTTTTTTATTTTTCAATTGGCTCAACTGTCTGGTTTGGTTTTTTAAAAAAAAATAGACTCGACCAGTGGATCAACACAATTTTTTCGTCAAAAAATTGAATGTGCAAAATGAAAAAAAAAAAAAAGAAATTATTATAAAAAAAGTTAAGTGGGATGAAAATTGTTAAGGCTAGAAAGAGGAGGGCACTTATGGAATATACACACGATAGTGAGAGGCTTGTGTGTGTGTGTGTGTGTGTTTAGTTGGAGGTCCCATTGATTTCTTGGGCCATGTCAAGGCTGCACGCAAACACCCCTTCAGACCGACATCGACCCCCCCACTCATTTATTCTCGACATTGCTGAAAGAAACAAACATGTATGCATTCTCTACTTGTCTAGAATTATTTTATATTTTATTTTTAACAAGCAAACAAACCACAAACATGTTTCACTTTATCATTAATTTTCATTAAGTTTTTTTAATTATACAATAAATATATGACTTAAAAATATTTATTAATATGAAATAGACACCCCCGATTTGTATGATGATGCACATGTAAAATTGAACAAATGACTAGTGATATAACACATGCGAACAAACAGGCCAAGTGTCAGTTGATCGTATGGAATTCAATTGAAGGCATCGTTGCTAGCCACTAACAATTTCATGTATTTCAGTAATATAGCCAACAATTTATATATAAAGACTTGCACACGTACAACAAGATCAATATGAGGGTGTCAAAAATTATGCATTTCAACTTGACACTATACACGAAATCAAGATCATTGGTATACATTTAAATAAATGAATTTAATTGATTGTAAAATTTTAACAACATGACAAAATGGATGAAATTTTTTAAAATATAAAAATGATTAATGTTTAAAGAGATAGAAATTTTGCCACATGGTGTATTTATCCAGAGGCTATCTCAACTGCTTACTACCAACACTACTGCACTTGTTTAATATATATGTTACAACTGTGCTTGTCGGACTTGCATGCTGAGCACTCGGTGCATTAGTTGCAACATTAAATCTGCTCTATAACTCTCGACTACCTTCCGACTCTATATGTATCCGGTTTTATTTTTTTTTCCTTTTTTTTGCCGACAAAATCTCTACTGCAATGCCATTTATTTATTCCTAGTTTGACGTGGTGTTTATTTTTTGTGGTTAATCGTGCGATTATCATTTTTATTTTGATAAATAACCTATATATATTTGAATGTCTCTCTATTTTGGGTAATAATTTTTAATGGCACATTTGGTAAAAATATACTAGTGCCAGTGACATCTGATCATGAGTCATGACATAAATTTTTCATATTCAACAGTCACATGAGATAGTTTATTGTACACTAACAACAACTTGACAAACTGCTCTAGCTTAAAAAAATATCCTATATATTTTTTTAAAAGCACAGAAAATAATAAACATAACAGTTTTCAATTATTCATAGTAATATCATTTTTAATTTATGAAAAAGTAATCAGTAAAATAGGAGGAGACAAAACTGATTGCAATAAATTAAAACAACGACAAAATCCAATATCAAAATGATAAAATTTTTAATTTATCTGATGATTAAATATAAATAATAATAATAATAATAATAATAATATTTTACTGGACTTCTTGGTTATAGTCATTATCAAAGTGACAGTATTTGTTGTACATCCACTAAATTTTCCAACCTTATAATTTCATTTGTCTGGATAGTGGTTAATGTGGTTTTCCAATTTTCGTCGCCTTTCCTATATATATACATGTATTTACTATCGTGGTGGTGAATGAATTTTAAAATAAGTTTTTAACACGTTTAATAAAAATCTACTGGACACAGTGGTATAGCTCGTTTTTTTACAAATTTAAACTTTGTTATTATTATTATTTTTTTTTTATTTTAAATATGATAATGTAAATTAATAGATGCAAAAAATTAATGGGTGTTTCATTGTATTCCTCTGAGTATAATCACGTCAATACATGGAAAAAAAATTAATATACCAATCAAAATAAAATAAAAAAAAGAAACTATAATTTTAGCTAAAATAATTATTATTCATCAAAGTTTTCACGTTAATTTTAACTATTTGTTGCAAATATAATTTAAATTTACATGGATATTTTTTTATTCTCAACTATAGCATTACTCAGTTTATCATGTGCAATACCAAAATTTCAGTACTTTCGCACGTTTAATTGGTATTATGAGTTACATGTCACGTACTTTGAACATTGACTTTTTGTTATTCTCACAAACACACAGACACAAAATAATATAAATTGATTATAGCACAGATACATAACACAATTTATTATAAAGCTATTAAATTTTATCACAATTTACAAACTTTAACAATATAAATATAAAAAATAATATACAAAACAACTTGACAATGTAAATGTGTATTGACTATTTAAAATAAGATTTATTATTTTATTTTTTCCCTTTTAAAGTGGATTATATCGTGTATAATAATTGGCTACAATAATTAACCTGCTTATTAATCCGAGGTGTTAAACACTGCAGGCTCGTCTAATCCTCGCGACCTCTAAGTTAATCGTGTGTTTTATTTTATTTATTTTAATTAACTAGAATATATTCTTGTGTGTCAAGAAAATAATCAACTTTTTTTTTCAATCAGCTGTATGATAATATTTAAAAGGGAAAAAAAAATTAATTTTCTTTTTAACTTTATATGTATGATATAACAAGCTGACGTAAAGCCACAAATTGGATAATACAATAATGTGGATTTACGCTCGACATATTTTTTCTCACAGTGTACAACGCGTAGTATAATCTGTCTCATCTCACAATGTGTATGTATCAAAGTGTACAGTGCTGCAGTTGAGTATATACATGTATATTAAATAAATGTGAAACTAGCCACACCTTTGTGTGTATATAGCCATTTTTATACACACATACATGTATATTCATGTATAACATTGTCCACATGAGATTTTCACATATGGCCAAGTTTGAAAATGAACATTGTGTGTATCCTTCGTGGCTTGATATCCAGCCAAAAGGCAGAACATAACATCTGAAATACAGTGACATTGCAAGCCAGTTGGTTGGTCATTCTTTGTGTTCATCCCTCACCAAATACATTATATAGCCTTGTCTTTATGTCACCTCGTCTAATTAATCTACTTTTGTCTATTTAATCTGGTAAGCTTCCAACACTATTTTAAATAATCCTTTTTCATTTTTTTAAACAACTTTCACACTGCACAGATATTTTGACATTTTTTTTTTTTTTTTTTACATTTTTCAATGTCGTATTATGCTATTCAACAAATTTTATTTTATATTACACAAGTGAAAAATATAAAATTTACTTGAAATACATTTAATTTTCAACTATTAAATTTATTTTTAGACATTAAACTTTAATATTACAAATATTTCTTATCATAAATTTTCATGTTAAAAGAAAATTATTATTTTTTTTTTTTTTAAATTAAAATTATTATCAAACACATATACACAATTTTTTACTCTCATTATTTTTTATTTTAATTAACGATTGATAATCACGTTTTTTTTCTTTCATTTTTTTTTCCTTCTTAACATATTTAAGTTACATTTAATATTGAGGTCTTAATTTTAATAGTAAAAAGTCACGCATAACAGCTTTTTTTTTTATTTATTTTTTTAAATATATACTTAAAATTATTTATTTGACATTACTGCAGTAATGCAGAATTATAATAAAATAAGTAATAAAATGAAAAAAAAAAAAAAAAATATAATATATATATAAGCTGACTCATCCAGTAATATTATTGATTTAGAGTATAGGTTTCTGACCCATGACCTATTTTTTTTTTTATCCTGAATTACTTCCCATATGCTTTCAGAGTAAAAAAAGAAAAAAAAAAATTTAGAATCGTTAAATTGATATGACCAAACTCTCGGTGGTGGTATACATTGCCTTTTTATTTTTTATTAAAAAATATTATTTCATATATATTTTTTTATCTTTTAAAGTTATAAAAAAAAATGTAACTGAAAATATAAAAATAAAAAATAAAGGCCAGCTTTATGTATATAAAATAGAAAATTATGATTTTTAAATGAAAAAAAAATTGTGACTGTTAGTTATACATGTGCATTATGAATTTAATGTGTAAGTAGAGGATAGTATCGTTTATAAAAGAAGGTATCCCATAAAGAAGTACTTTAGTCATAAACAAGCTTGCAAAGTAGAGTATACTCTCTCTCTCTCTTCGCCATCATATACAGATATGTATTTTGTTTTTTGTATATATATATATATATATGTGTGCTATGTTATGTTCGTTCACAGTGCCTTTGCTTATATACATGAGCTTTCATCTAACCCTGTTGTATTTTCATGCAAGCTTGCATCGTCAAGACACATGCCTATGTAACTTGTTAATGAAAGCTTCCTATGCAATGTCGTTTTCAAGACATCAACTATTTCCATTTGAACATAATACTAAATTTATATACATCTAGCTAAATATTAAACTGATTTTTTTTTTTTTCATACAACGATTCATTAATTTTCCAATTTTTCAAAATATTTAATAAAGCTAAAGCTTTTTTTTTTAATAAATAAAATAATGCTTCAAATAAATAATTAATATATAAATTTTTACAAATTCCAATATTATCGGTTGATTTAAGATTTTTTTTCTTCTCTAACCACATTTCAGCTAAACGATAAAGAATAAAATAAATATTTAAATAGATATTGTTAATATTTAATGAATAATTAAATATAACTATCTTTTTAATTAAAATAAAAATAATAAATTTTGTATATTATTCTTGTATTAACAATTATTTTTGCATTGTAATTTGTAAAGTGAATTTAAAGTGGTATATGTATGTATATGTTAAAACAAAATGACGTTGAGTTAACTCTTAGAGTAGCAGGGGGTGTTTTTGAGAAGGTTGCTCACTCCAATTGCCAGTACGTACAAAGGAATTGGGTAAAACAAAGTTTTTCCACTACTAATACAACTAAAAGTCTCTTCTCATGATCGTATATACATACACAAAAGTGAAGGCTTCCTTCAAAATACCAATTTATATATACCATTGTTACAATGTTAAGCGTTTTCATTTTATACTTCTCAACCCTTTTTTCAATTTTTTTTTTATCTACATACTTTGTCAAAACTTTAAAACTCAAATGTAGGTAGAAAATGTGTCCAAATTTTGTCCTGACTCATCTATTACTTTCATCTATAAATATTATATATATTTTTCTTACTTTTTTTTTTAGTATTACTATCTTTATTTTTTTTCAAGAAAGGAAACTTTATTTTTATTTTTTTTTTCACTTTAAAATTTAGCTTTATTTTATTCCAAAAAAAAAAAAAAAAAAAAAAAAGTATTATTATATTTATCTGTATATATATTGTTGAGCATTTGCTTTGAATAATTTTATATATATTTAGCAATACAGTTGAAAGTTTATAAAGGTGAGTTAAGTGTGCAACAAAGTTTTTGCACGAATGGGACCCTTTTGATATACAGAAGCTTTTCAAAATATAAAACTTTGTAATGACAGAAATTCTATTTGTATAATTTCGAAAATTTATACTACAGAAAATATTTAATAGTTTAATAATTTTATCAAATAATCCAAAGAGTCAAAAAAGAAAATAAACTTTTAAAAATAAAAAAAAATAATCATCAATTATTTGAGTTATACTTTGATTTGAATTTTTGCATTTTTATGTTGAACATGCATGATAAATTCAATTCCTCTGGGTCAGTAATTTATATTTTTTTATAATTTCTTTTTATTTTAAAAGCTGTGTATAGGTGTGAGACCTCGATGACACAGAGAGTGCGGGTACCCGTTGAGACGATTCTGAAGGCGGTTTGATTAGAGGAACACGATCAGTCTAGGGGCGTGAAGCGAATTGAAATCCGATTTATACTACTACCAATACTCTCAATTGGCGAGAATTTCATCTGTATGTATAGATAGTTGTAGATATATATATATATATATTAAAAGAGGCCCTCTTCAAAGCCGACCACGAATTGCTTCCTGAATACAAATAATTGATTCGTGCACTGAATCAATGAGTCCATATCTGACCTGATTTTAAATAAGGACGAATTAAATATATTTTTCTATATATCTTTTGTTTATCTATTTTTATTTTTTAATAATAATAATTTTTTATAATTATTTTATTTATGTCAAATGAAAAATTAAATTAAAAAAAAAAAAATAATAGACTGTCTTGGCATTTACAACAACGGATGTTATTCTGTTTTGTAAAATAAAAAAATATATTCGATTTGCACATAAATGAAGATTCATGTATCCTTTTAAATAAGTTATTCAGTGTGTGTGATGCATATGTTTTCCGGTATGATTCTCGTGGGATAGAATAACACAATTTCTCATTTTTTTATTTATTTTTTTTTTCCGTTGTTTTTCATTGCTGTCAACATGGTATTTTTTACAACTGAAAATTAGATTTTACCTCGTATAATATTTCTATAACGAATCATGATTTTTATAAATAAAAAAATATATGTTTACTATCTTGATGGGCTGAAGGGTGCCCTTCAATATCACTCAGTCACTCAAACTTGAAAAAAAAAAAAAAAAAAAAAAAAAGAAAAGAAAACAAATATATCATGGAAATTATATTGAAGAAAATATTTGTCGTGTCTATATAATCAAGAAAGAAATAAAAAAAAGCAGCTCAAGAAATGATCTTGAATGAAAAATAAATATTTTGAATATAAACATTGGCGAGATAGTGTTAATTATAAATAAATAAAGTGACAAATATTGGGTTTTTTACGACTGAAATTTGTAAAAACTTATCGGCTAGTAATTTTCGATGAAAAATTGAAAAAATTGAAACTAAAAAAGGTGCTTTCGTTGGAATGATGATTTTGATAGTGAAATATAAATTGCCTGGAGGCTAGCTCGACACCATTTCATCAATCACCCAACCACCGTAAGCTAGCATTAATATTCGCTTACTATCAAATATGCATCACTTGTTTGCAGACGCCCGTCGACTATTTATTTCCGCACAAATACCGCAATGCTTTTTTTCAAAAAAAATAATAATAATAATCATGAAAATAAATTTTTTATTCACTTCTTAAAATAATGTTTATATAAAAAATTTATATCGCAATATCAAATATTTGTGCACACTTTGAATTTTTTATTTAACTTGGCAACAATCATCTTATTTTTCGATTATTTATTTGTTTATCAAAAAATAATAACACTCAAGTGGTAAACAATGTTTCTTTAAATTTAGGTCAATTTCTTTTTTTTTTTAAATATAATAATAATAATAATAATAAAAGTCATTATATCAAAAAAAAAATAAAACAAACAAGATTATTTTGACCGAGAAAATTACTAAAAGTTAAAATAATAAAAGAAAAAGAAAAAAAAAAACGGTAAATAAGATTGATTTGATGTTGATGGTGATTGAAAGATTTTCAAAGTTTGGAATATAGTCAGCCACGTGATGATGTTAGCAAGACTAGCAATTTTCGATTTTATCATTGACTTTTTCGATTCCCCAAAGAAATCTTGAAACTTTTTTTTTATTATTTCTCAAATAAATATAAATGGTATTTCTCTTCTCCAATAAACACAAGTCAAATAATCCAAAATTTTACAACTTAAAGCACCTAGATTATGCTTTAAAATATATATATATTTTTTTTTCGAAATAATTTAAAGGATCAAAAGTAGTCAGTATAAAACATGCCACTGATGTTTGTCTGTTATATTGATGTGTGTGTGTGTTTGTAAATGTGAAATCATTAAATTACTAGGTCAACATTCACACATATATATATTGCCATAATATGTAAACTTGAATTTAATCGGCTCTACATTGTTGGCCACACTGATTATCCAAATAGTAAATTTATTTGATAAAACCCACCATTTGAAATTGGTTCTCATTAAAGAACCATTTAATCATTATACTGACTCATGTTATTCAAAATAAATAAACAAATTTAAATTAAATTTGATTAATTTTATCAACTGTCAATCTGTCAAGATTAAGTTAAGCATCATATATAAATTTACAAAATATCATGTCAATATAAATAACAACAAAATTGATATATATAAATCATAACTTGATCCATCAAATAATTCATAAAAATATTGAACAAACAATAATACATATACACTGACAGGTTGAAATAAAATAAGTTTATTTTCTTTGAGTGTTGTTGTTGTTGTTGTTGTTGTTGAAACTCAAGAATACAAAGTAAATCATATTGTCCGTCAATTTATAGTATATAAAGTCGGCTTGACATTAACTCTTGGAAATAATACATTTTTTATTTATTCTTGGTGATAGGGAAATTGGCTGATCGACATAACGTTTATATTTACCTTTTCTTTTTTATTATTTATTCTATTTGAAGACTTGAATTTAATATTCATAGAATGATAAATAATAAAACCAAAATATCAAATGAAATGTTAACAAGAAGACCGCAATGATTGGCCAACATTTATTTGTTTTATCAAATTGTAAATCAGCCTTGAGTACTTGTTAACACTTGATTCAGTCAGTTGATATACAACAACAGGTATAATATTTATCAAAATTTATTAATCTATGATAAGAAAAAGAAATATATATTTTAAATTTAAATAACAAGTTTGTCTTATTGGTGTAATCCAAGTTATTCAAAGTGGATATGTTGAATGACACAATTTATAGACAATAAATTGACACACACACTGATATATTATTATTGTGTTGTGTTGGTAAAAGACTGGATGAGTTTTAAAAGTTTAAAATGGTAACGATAAAATAAAACTATATACATGAAAATTTGGAGCTTTGCCACGTTGACGTGAGTAGAACACTTCTCATCTCAAGTACTCTACTACGATCACTGATACAATGCACTACAGTTGGTGATGCTGTTGTTGGCTGTATTGTCAAGTTTTTTTTTTTTTTTTAAATATATTTTTAGCTCGAGGGAATGTTGTTTGAAATGGTACTTGTCCAAGGTACTGGATGTAAAAGAGGAAAACAGGTGGAAAATGAATAAGAAGCATGTCAATATTGATAATCACTCGACCAAAATACAACCAAGAAAAAATATTTTCTTTTTTATCAAATATAAAATATACATGTATATATGAATAGAATATAAATGTTATATTTATAATTTAATTAAAAATTATTATTAATTATTTAATAATGGTTTTTGTGGATGAAATATTGTGGTCTTTGTTTGTTATTGAAAGCATTTGATCCTAGACACTGACCGTTCATTGAACATGGGGATCATAGGATCTAACAGGATTTAACATGAAACACCCACAGAATTCATAACTATGTATATAAATTGTATTATAACATCATCATCATCATCATCATCATCATCTTCTCCTTCTTTTCCTTCTTTTTTAACTGTTTTTTTTTTCATTTTATTATTTTTGTTCTTGTGTGTTAAAGCATTTGGTATGGTTTTCATCGTCTTTCTACTTTGCAATAAATGCACGAGGGTCCACAGGGGAATCTAGTTAAAGCGAATCACGTGCTGGTTTACTATTATGCCTTGAGGTGTGGCATAGTCTGTAAACGAAGATACGAAGAATGAAAATGAACAAAGAAAAAATAAGCACCAGTAGCAAGAGCAGTAGCATAACCACCACACACCAAGACCAACTCAGCCAGAGTCATAAAGTTGGCCGGGAGAAGCTCTTGGCTAGGGAGGAGCTGCATCCTGATCCCAAATTTTCGACTGACTATACCACGACTACTACTACTGCTTCTACTTTTACCCTCACCACGATCGATCCAGCACAAAATTCAACGAGTCAAAAACCATAAAGTGTCGTTCATCATCAATCTCTCTCTCTCTCTCTCTCTTTTTGTATTTTTTTTTTATTTATTTTTTTTTTCTTCATCATCATTATTATTGTTATACTTAAAAAAAAAGTTATTTTATTTTTTGTCAATATATAATCAATGTTTTTTCATATCGTTTTAAATACATTGTTATTTTTTTTTTTTTTTTTTTGATACAGATAATGTTTTTTAAAAAATGTCCAAGTGCCACGTGACTTTGATCAAGCGAGTTTGATAACATATAGATAGCTAAATTCTAGAGTACAGAAAAGTTGCTTTGAAAGTTTTGTTTATTTTTTTTTTTTTTATTCCAACACATCAACAGCATACAGATGCTTTCGTCTCCAATACAAAAACACCATTACTTTTGCATAAAAATTTTTCTCTCAACCCGCATCGTCAACACGTTGGGATTTTGCTCTTCAGATTTTTTTTTTTTTTTTTTCTACCACAAACTACTTTTGATGCTGGTGCTGGTGCTGATGTAGCTGATGGAGAGTTATATATATTTTCAGGTAATTTTTTCAAAGTACAAACCTAGCCTTTTTTTTTTTTATTTTTACATATATTTTCATGAACATATGGATAGAAAAAAAATTCTATATAATTTCTATACCAAATAAAAGACTTTTTGGATAGATACATTTTATTTTTTTTATTTTAAAGTTCAAAGAACGTTAAAATATATTTATTTTTTTTATTTTTTTCATCGTTTTAAGCCACGAATCATGTATTTACATTGTGCCACTTTCAAAGGAGGAGAATATACAAGTTTAAACTTACTTATCGACACTCTAAGTAGATTTCACTATCTTATTTTTATTTTTTTTTTTTTTTACTTAACTACTTTTATTTATTTTTTCTTAAACTTTTTTTTTGTTATCCACTTTTTTGCTAGAAAAAAAAATAAATTTATCTCACCTCAATTCCGTTGTATACTTGTCAAAGTAACCAGGATTGTCGATGTTTCAGTAATGGCTTTTTAAAAGACAAAATTGGCAAAAGATTCGCGCTATTTTTTATTATTTTTAAAATGAAATAATAAAAGTGTCATTTATCTTGGGTATTTTGTAATCATTGTGTGTGACACATATATTTTTTTGTTTTTTCAAGATCCATAATCTCATTTAAGTAAGACCAATAATTTATATGTATTAAACACGTCAAAAAATAAATAATATAAATAATTTACATTATTAATTCCATCAGAGCTATTGTGCTACGTGACTATGAACTTTTTTTTTTTCAATATTAAATTCAACAATTTCAAGAGGTCATTAATTAAGTAAACAAAATCATTCGAAATATTTCTTAACGCTGATTTTCTACTATTTATACAAATGATTTATTAATATTCTATATCTACACATAAATATCTTGAAGTATATATTATTCCCCAGGTAATTATTCAGACACGCGATATACCTCAAATATTTATCACAGCATGCTATATACTTTAATCGAAAATTTGTCTCACCTAAAAGTTTTTTTATTTAATTTTTTCATCAAGATAATAATTAACGATCTATCATATACGGTATTTATATATACACACAGTATATGTTTTTAAATAAAAAAAAATGGAAAAACATTTAATGAGGGTTGGTGTATAAGGTAATTGGCAGAGAGGCAAAAATAATTGAGGGGTTTAAAGGGGAAACTTTTGAGGAGAAAATAGAAATACAGGAGTTGAGAGAGAATTAGGAAACATTAACATTGGCCAAGCTTGGTTATTCAACATACACGATTTTGCAATACATTGAAACTAGCCCAGCTATATTTTTTAGATGAGAGGGAGGCTCTTTTGGCTATAATGATGATGATGATGATGATGATAGAGAGAACAAGATTGTGTGTATGCTGAAAATGTTAATAACAAAGAGACAAAATTCAAAGAGAGAACTGCGCACTTCTCTCTTAGTTGCTTTACATACATTTGTTTACCGTGTCGATGCCGTTAGTTCACCTCGTATCCAAGCCTGGTGTTGGAAGGCAAGAGGGGTTTTCCGTTTTCCTCCACAACAAACACTCTGGCACGCACGCCCACGCTCGACCCGAAATCGATTCGCGGCCGCAGCAAACTCAACTAAAGAGAAGGGGGAAATGACGACGCTTTCGAGATCGCTGGACCAATGACTGCCTGAGCATTAACGGAAAAGAAAAAAAAAAAAACAACAAAATAATAATAACGAAACAAAAAAAAAACAAGATGAAGATGAAAAAGAAGATGAAAAAATAAAAATAAAAAAAAAAAAAAAAAAGGTACCCAACAGCAGAGCAGCACTTCAAAACAAACCACTTATTTTAACAACACAAATCAAGAAGATGGAAAGAACCATGCCATACCACAGACGATCTACTCCAGAAAAAAAAATAAAAAATAAAAAAAAAGTAAAACGTAAATACTTGACTGCTTCTTGACTTTTTTATTTTTTAACTTTTATAAATAAAAAAACAATATTTGTTTACTCAAATGAAAAATGAAAAAAAATTAACAATAATAATTATCGTCGTGTTGAGTTAATTAATTAAATTGTAATTAAATTGAAATAATTAAATCATATTTAAATTAATTGTATATAATTAATGATATGATTGATTTGATTTCATAAAATGATTAAACATATACAACATTATATCATATTTATTTGAATTTATTCAATCACCATTACATGGATAATATGATGGAAAAAAAGCTCAAAAAATGAACAACTAAATTTCAAAAATTACATATATATAATATCGCGTGTGTGCGTGTGTGTGTATATATGTAAATCAATCGAATGGCCACCTCTATGTCAGTCATCCAGCATGCATGAGATGACTGGTGGTACTTGAGGTTGGATTGTCAAACTGAATCAACACAATTGGTACCACAAAAGCGCAGATTAGCACCAGAAATCATGATATTACAAACACAAAATATTTAATTATACACACACACACACAACTTGAAACAAGATTTAAAAAGAAAATAAAAATACAAAAATAAAAGCACAAGAGTTTAATTTATTCTCTTGAAATTTTTTCAATTTGATCAAGTAGATTTTATCATTTATTATGCAAAAAAAAAAAACAAATTTTATTTTGTGATGAGAATATTCATTAATTACTATATAAGACAAAAATAAATATACATTTAAATTGATTTTGTGGTTTTTGATTTGTCGATGTGGTTTTGAATTGTTATGCAAGTGTATTTACTTTATTTGCTTACTCAAATATAAAATTCAAGAATAAGAAGAAAATAGATTGAGAAAGAGAGGTTGAATAAAGCTTGGAGATTTAGCTTAATCGTGATTATTGGATACAATCAGGACAACAAAAACAAGAAGAAGAAGAAGAAGAAGATGAAGGAGAAAATGAAGAAAGCTTTTGTTGTTGCATTGTATAGATGTTTAGCTATTAAACTATTTGTGTGCATACATATACATATTCATTATTGGGTGTTGGATAAATTTATTGACAAGAGACAAGTGAAGGTTCTTATATATAATATATAGACAAGATCAAGTAGACCAGTTTGACTTGGTTTGTCTTGTACATACGATGACTGGGTAACAGGAAATTATACAGTATGTATGAACTTTTGCTGTTTCATTTGCTTTGTAAGTCAACCGTTTAATGTTCTCATGCTCTTATATTATCATCATCATCATCATCATCAACATCATCATCGTCATCGTCATGATATAATATACATGTGTGTGTAATAATTTTAGACACAAATACCAATAACAGAGAGCCCTCGTGGATATATTGTTCCATGGTCACTATCCCACAATTTACAGTGTGACCCAAAAATGTCAATACCAGAGAAATATCAGATAACAATATATATATCTATCTATCCTGTATATAATATGATATTTGATACTTACGCGGCATGCACGAAGGGCGAACGATGTGTGGCGGGCAAAAGGGCAATGGTTGCTGCAAGGAGTGCAAAACTCCACGAGGCTGCGTGAGACTTCATTCTCATCAGCATCAATTAAACTGTGTTGATGTTAAATTTTTAGTTTTTTTTTTTTTAATTAATTCACGCCACACGCCACTTTTTATTTTTTTCAACAAACACTTAAAAATTATTTAGATTATTTTTCTAAATATCTCAACACTTATTATCATTTTTCCATGTTGTTTTTTTTTTTTTTTTTTTTTAAAACACGATTCAAGATTAAATTAATAATAAATTAAATTATAAAAATAAAAAAAAAAATTAAAATAAACACAACAAAATTAAAACACTTATAAATAGTATGTCACTTGAGAAAAAAAAAAAATTATTTTAATTGTCACCACAGCTCTTTAAAACAAATATTATTTATGAAAATTTATAATAATTTTTTTATTTGTCCAACCATGTCTATTATTGTTAAACATTTTTTTAATTTTTTTCATTTATAAAATTCACAATATTAAATGTCACTTAAATTTTCCGGAAAAATAAAAAAAAAAGAAAAAAAAATAAAAACAAATTAGATAAAACTTGATGTATTTGCGTTCTTTTTTTAGACTAAATTAAAAAATTTATTTTCAATAAAATTAATAATAAACAAATAGATTAATTTATGATAATATATTTATTTATTTTTTTTTTTTGAAATATAATACGGGGGACCCAGTCGTGGCTTGGGCCTCGTTTGGGTCCACTTCTATGAAGCGGAAGCCTGCTTGGCGCCGCCGGTCTGCCGGTAGCTCCTCTTAACTTTGATCCTTACACTGGACATTTCTCGGACGGTCGCACCCGCGCTACACCGCGCTCGGGAGTGGCGGCCTTAACGGCTGTCCCGGCCGACATACAGCGCCGTCGCATTTACCACCACCATTTGCAAATTCAACAACCCTCTATATGCACCCTTCTGCAAGTAATATAGAACCCTCTTTACTCTTTTCACTTGTTTCTTCTCTTTTTATCTTTCGTATTGTACAGTGTGTTTGGCTCTTGTAACCTCATCTCTATCATCACCAACACTACTACTCTGCCTAACAATACTATAACCACTACTACCCCTATTTTATATAAAGCCTCTATTCTCCCCTTATTTACCCTCACCTATTATACACCCCCAACCCCTTAACCCCCTTACTAGCCTACTTGTTAGTTTGTTGGTTCGTTGCGCCGGCGCTTTATCAGTCCATGTTTTTCACACAACACACACATACATTTGCAAATAGTCTACTTATTTGGCTGGCACGAGCACAAGATAGTTGAGTTGAGACGAAACTAGAACTTGGCTAAATCCCTATACAGCATCCTCTCTCTCTTTCCCTCCCTTTCTGTCATTTCTTTTCTTTATACATGTCTTGGTTTTCTATGGGCCACTGTCCTCTGGCACGCGTTTTATACACCCGCACATATATCCACGCATGCTTCACAAGAGCAACAAAAAATAAAAGCAAAGATGACCCTTTTTTTATTTAGCTTCGCTAGAAGGAACGATGAGAATTTCTTTATTCACGCAGTTGAATTAAAAAAAAAAAAAAAAACTGATGTTGTATTTTTCATCCCTTAATTTATATCTAGATTTTTTATCAAAGTATTGTTTACAATTTATTTATATTTTTTTTTTTTTTTTAAATTAATTTAATATATCTTTTTCATATTGAATAATCACATTTTCTCTTTTCTATAAAAACTTTTTCTTTTTTTTTTTTCCATCAAAATAAAAAAATATGTATTATCTCGGGGGATTGTTTATATGTATATATATATAGTTTTTTGGTATTCCACAAGGACCTTGAAAAATCAAACACACACATAAACTAATTTCTATTTTTTTTTTTTCACTCACTTTATACTCAGCTGTCACGCTACTTCTAAATAAGCAAAAAAAAAAAATAATAATAATCAAAACTGTAGCTATTTTTGTTTTGGCAATTTCTTAATTCATTTTTTTTTTTTTTTTTTCGTTATCATTATCATTTCAAGTATAAATTTTTCAAGTATTTGTGTATACATGTTTCTTCGATACTTGAGATTCACATAGTGCACACTGATCTATAAAAGTCTTGGGGGATTTTTATTTTCTATCTAGTTTGTGTCCCACAGCAAAACACAAACACACACACTGGGATTTACACCATCGCCAAAGGTGTATCTACACAATCTAAAAACTATTTTTCATATACATGTATACTATTTATAAATGTGTATATGAAAAACAGGCAAGAGTTGCCTAAGATGCAACTACTGAAATAACCTCTGGGGTAGATATAGACAAGAAAACCTCCAGGGAATTTACAAGTGTGCTCCTTTTTTCCTGTCTTGTCTTGTATTGTTTTTTTTTTATTTTTATATTTTCTTTGTTACTTAACTCTGTAAGTTGAAATCGAAGTTAAAAATGGAGGAGAATAAATTCGATATTCAGGGTGATTGATCCATCCTATACAGATAACAAAGATTAATGCTTTATTTATTGAAAAATCGATAATTTTTCTTATCGTGTATACAGTAGAATAATATATACACCTACATGTATATCCATGGATTGCAAATTGGTATATATATAACACGCTTGAGTAGGATCAAATTGGGCGCTTTGACCAGCTGGTACACTTGGAAGCCTTCCATTTACCCAGTACGTAACATATACTCGATGGATTTTGTAATGTTCGTCCAGGCCTTACCTATACTGTCTCTTGTCTAATTTCATCGTCTCTTGTATATTTATAATTTTAATCAACAATTATTAATTATTGTATTTTTAATAATTTAATTATAATTTTTATAGATTTTTATATGGTGTCTTTTGTAATATTAAAAATATTACATAATACTATTCAGTATCTGGAGAATGAAATTGCTTGCAAAACTCAGTGCAAAAGTTATGCAGAGATTAATTTGTGACCAACTTTTATTCATAGTTCACCTAATCTTAGTGATTACATTTTCAAATCTATTAGCCGCACGATGATATTAAAGTTTTTGATTTTCAGAAGACGATCCTCAACCCTACCAGCCAATTTTCATTCATTTATCAAACTTTTTTTTTTGTTATTTAATATGCAAACTAAAGAACTCCATCAAGCAACATTTATTAGATAACTTTTTATATTTTGTATTATTTTTTTTTATTTTTTTAAATCAAGTAATTTAAAAAAATCGTCAATGGAGCATTAGCCTTTTCTAGGTTTTATTTTTATTTTTTTCTACACGGAGAGAAATCCGCAGCAAATATTACTGTAGTGGTATCGTAAAAATCATAGCTGACGTCATTAAAGCGACTAATTCCCACTTATTATAATGATTATTATTATATTTCATCTAAATTTTTTACTGTAGTCTACCGGAATTTTTGGAAGTCTTGAGTTAATGGTATAGTTTATGCCAGAAATTACTGTAGTGTACAGCAGGTTTTCCCGCCAGATGACACGAATATTTATTGGAAATCAAGTGTGTTCCTAACCTCTTCTAAAAAAGTTTATTGTTTTTATTTTATTCATGAATCTAAATAAAAATGCGGTGAAACACATGAAAATTATAAAATGGTTTATTTTTTTAAAATTAATAAACACGTTACATTTTTATTTTGATGTTTAAACAATAAGGTTTTATTTAATTTTTTGTGTTGTTTTTTTGTTTTGTTTTGATTAAAATTACTGTAGTGTAGTAGGAAATTCTAGTCGATCCTGGTGGCCTCCCCACGCAACTTCTCAATTTCCAGTAGGACTACAGTAAAATTTGTTTGATACTCTACAGCATCATTTGCTGCGGATTTCTCTCCGTGTACCACCTAGATGATGGGATGTTGAGCTCTCTCGGGTTGGCACACATCAAGACCTGTCAAATTCATATTTCATCTCGGGTTTTTTTTTATACGTGCACGAACCTACATTAATCGTCATACATTTTATTTTTTTAAATATACAAAATACATGTACAGCAAACAACACGTTGGCTAGCAGTAATCTGACACAGTCAATGCAAAAATAAATTGTAAAAAAAGTAAAAACTTTTTTTTTCACTGCTTGACAATCGCGTGACATTTGGCTATTTATTTTTGTTGATTTGTCGAGTGTATATTACGTCCTTGTGGTAAATACAAATAACTAAGATCCTCAAAGTTTTAAAAACAAAATTAAAAAGTTTTTTATTTATTTGAAGCTTTTTGTTTTTTATTTTAAATTAAGATATTATTATTTTTTTCGGGAAAATCAATGTTATCATCAGCTGCAGTAAAATACCAAAGTGAAAATAAAAAAAAAAAAAACTTTAAACTTTTATAAAGAGATATTTTTATATCTGTAGGAAATTTAATGTTAAAGTTAAATTGACCAGCATCATTGTGTGTGTATTTGATGAAAAAACAAAAAACAAAATTTAAAATAATTAAATTACTTTTGCGTGTGAAAAAAAAATATAAAGTCTAGATTTATTTTACAAATGTGTGGGTTAGTTAGAGCAAACATGATGCTTGAGATGTTGGACTAAAATTCAATCTTTATTTCATTTCCTCAATTTACATAAATACATTTGAACAATAAGTGTAGGTTGCTAATCCTGTCAGTCAATCAATGTTGTACTCGATACTGGACTAATCTCGTTTGACTGAACATCACAATTCTCCGGTTTTCATCATGCTTGAGTCAGCACAATCTTCAACACATATTGACAATGTGCAATTACTCAATATTTTAAAATTATTTTTTAATTTTACTTTATATCAATTTACTCTTTTGCCTTGATATACATGTATTGTTTCATTTAATTTATTTTTATTTTTGAAAGGTAAAAAAAAATTTGCTGATTGTCCAATCGGTCACAGCTGGTGTACACTCAAAAATTGTAGTATAAAAATATTCAATATTTCCTCATTTTTTACCCCTCACATTCATAATATTTATACACAGATATCTTGTTTAAATTATATTCTCTATATGTCCTAGTTTATACATTCTATAAAAAAAAAATAAATAAATAAAAATAAAAACACAAAAATTCATATTAAAAAAAATAGGAAAATGTCAAACTATTTTCTGCTCATGTTTTGAAATATGTTTTCATTGTATATTCACATCCACACTAATGCACAGTGTCATATATATAAATGTTGAGTTATCCTAACGATAGGATGGATATCACACAGTCTAGTTTATGTTTATATATATTATGTATATGTTTATGTATAGGTTGATATGTGTGGATAGATGAGCGTCCTACGGCTGGATGAACAGTGATGGCAGAGGATTAATTTGTGTTCAAAATATATATACATACACATAGGTATATATTATATACAATACGACATTTTGAATTCGGACCTTGCTATTTCTGTTAGATGATAATATTGGCCCCGTGACATCGTGCCTCCAGTTGGATGTTGCGGATTATCCCACAGCAAATACTCTGCCAAATCGCTTCGATCGTATCGTTTACTACTTGCTATTTAATACAGTCATAGTTACACACGTATACACAATAATTTTAAATATTTATTTATATATATTATTATTTGGAAAAATTGAAAAGGTCTTGATAAGACATGTAAAAATAATTTCGATTTTTTTGTAATAATTTTTGATCATTCAGCTGGAGAAAAAAAAAATAAAAATATTTTTATCAGTCTCTTTTTTAATATATACCTATATATTTACAGTAATTGAAAGTATACTTGAATAATTCGACAGAATAAATATTAAATTGATTTAAAAAATAAACACGTAAAAATACAGGACAAAATATGATTGCACAGTACTTGTGTCTGACTATAACCGGGCAATACTACTTGCTTCAGTGATTCGTTGATTCAAGACAAAATAAACTTGTCTTGATATTAATAATAATATTGATACAATCTATCATCATTTAAAAATATATATTTCATAAAAAAATTATAAATAAACAAAACTAAATGATTTAAACAATTATAATTAATTATTAACTAAAAATCAAGTGATGAAAAAATTTTTAACAAAAAAAAAGCATATAAAAAAGCTAATAACTATGAAAAATCTTAATTAAAATTTTTATTAAATTATAAATTTTAATTAAAACAATTAATAGATGAATAATTCTCATGATAAAAAAATAAAATAAAAGTTAATTTTTGATTTTGTGTATACAAAATCAAATAAGCTTGTCAATTAGTGTACATGTATACACAAAATATATTGTTGATGCAAATTTATATAGATATGCAGATGCAAATTGAGGAGGATCCTAAAATTATTTGGTAAATGCCCTGTATGTTCATCCAACTATAGAACCTGGTAGACGTTATCTATCGGGCAAAGTTGCGATTCGTAGGATAATACCCAAGTGACTAGAACAGTTGTCAACGTGTCATCCAAGCTAGAATTGTTCTATCTCTTCGTATATACACTATTTATTCACTATTGTTATTATTTCTATTATTATTATTATTGTTGTTGGTGTTGTTGTTGTGTTGTTGGATAGTTGGTTATGGTATTGGTATATAGTGTTGAACAAAATCATAGTGAATGAACAGAAATAGCAAATATATTAATATATACATACATGTTGAAGCTATATCATATTGATATAGATTTGTTCAACAATTGGATTATAATTGCTGATTATGAGAATGATAATGTTGATTATTCGTTAATTGACATTAATATCCATGTTAATTTTATTCCTCTATGTATACACACACATATATCCAAGAGATAAATATTTATTTTCATATAATATTTTAATTTAACTTTTTATGTGTTTTTATGTATTTTTGTTTTTTTAAAATAATTAAAAAATTTATATGTATTTTAAATTCAGTGAGTTTAAAAGAGAAAATGAAAAAAAAAAAAGTCATGTGGTGTAGCCGAGTAGAGCCAAGGGATTCGAAAACCAAGTAAAACAAGTTACCATCAAACACAAAAGTAGCACAATCGTCCAAGCAGCATGTTCACTGGACTATCCTTTACAAGCTTGTAAAGGAATACTCAACTCAACGACATTTACCCAACTATTCTAGATGTCCACTTGATAAATAAATTTATTTACATGTATAACATTGCAAATGAGTAAGTGAATGAATTTTATATACAATTTAAAATTTTATTTCATCTAATTTTGGCAATGTGAGTTGCTTGAAATAATTTTCTCATTTTCTCTTGGTTCATCTATTGATCTTGGTCAACGTTGCGCGTTGGTATACTTTATAAATTTTATAATAAAAATACAACACATATTTACACCAATATATTACTGTAGATTGTGTGCTTGATCATCATTCTCAATACAAATTGATGCAAATTAAAATTAGCCATTGACCATTGTGAAATTAAAAAATATTTTCTTCACTTGAAAATACTTTTCGAAGACAATTGAAATTGTGTAAAATTAACGACCCATAAAATTGACAACAATTTATAAAATTGAAAACACTTGTAGTATAAATTTCTCTATTTATCAATGTCGTTTGTGAACAAGCTTTGACTCTGTAACCACTCATCAGAGTAATTCAATTCAACTTGTCGATCACAAATAATCAGTAAATACAGAGAAACACAAGAGGAAATACGTCTGAGAGATTCATTGATTTACCAATGATTAATATATATTCATGCATGTGATAATATATATATACATATCAAAGTGAATTTAATCTGATGACACGTTCTTCTTCGTCTTCGTCATTGTTGTTGTATTGTCATCGTTGTTGTTGATTGAACCAACAAAATTGATTTATCAAGGAAATTCAAATAATCCACAATTATCCAAGAGATATAATATATTATATACAACTATTTTAGTGTATTAACATTTGAGTCATCAACTTTAGTTATTGAGTTAAGAGTTACTTGTTCAAACATTATATCTGGTTCGAGTATAAAATCTTTGGATTCTTGGATCCTATTTATCTATTGAAGTTTGTTGAATTTACAAATGCATCTTTATATATTTATATTGAATTATTATATTTGAATTTTGTAACTACTTTGTTTGTATAGATGTACAGAAGGTTGAATCCAGTAAATTCCAAGATGATCATATTTGTTTGTCTTATTGCTGAGGATAAGAGAGATAAAAGGGTGGAAAGGGATTAAAGTGCATCCTCTTGAACTCGTAGAGGTCTTCGTTCATCTCACAAACTTTCACACTATATTTTCCATCTTACTTCACCATACTGTCTCATATTATACTTTGCTTTACAATTCTACACCTCTCTGATGTCAACATCAGTATGTTTTAACTTGAAATTTCATCTAAATTTCAAAAGCTTCCGTGATAATAATATATATTCATCATCAACGCAATTTTTTCTTCACCTGTAAATAATATATTATTATTACTGTATACTTGAAATTATCAAAATTAATATTAATAATATTTTTTATTAAACGCGCGTTTTATCGAAAACACTTGGTAATTTTTTTTTTCACAAATATTTGAGAATTTTTCGATAAGGATATATATATACCTATAAAAATAAATAAATAGATTTAACTTAGGATGTCTTGATGGACGTAACCTCGTAGGTTTATCGAGCTTATAAAATCATAGCATGTCAAATTGACAGGATCTTCCGTATAGAATTGCCAGATGATTGGCAGTTGACTGGTTATAGAAAAAAAAAAAAAAAAATAGATAAAATTGAAGGAAAGGCCAATCTCGTATCACTTCCAATAATTTTTTGTGTGTCCTTGAAATTTATAGCTCTTGTTACGGATATCCGTGGCTAAATAATAATAATAATAATAAAAAAATATAAATAACCAACAATGTAGTGACAAATTTATACTTTTTTTTTATTTTTATTATTATCGTATATTTTTCAGTATGTGAATAAGACGTTTCATAAATTCTTTGGCTCTTCAACGAAGTAACTCTCAATATACATATTGATACATATGTAATCGTAAAAAAAAAAAATACATATGCACTTTTATTTTTCATGCATTTATGGCTTCTTTTTATGTACTGAGAAAAAAAATATTTAAAAAAAAAAAATCGACAACTTGAAAAAGAGTGCGAAAGGGGAAAAAAAAGAAAAAATCATGTATTGCTTCTATTGGATAGCAAGAAAAAGATTCTCTGAGCCGTGTACACCGCGATTTTACGTTCGCTCGAAGCACAATGGATGAAACGATTCATTGGATTGCCGGAAACGACAAGTGTTCAGGATGCACGTGCCGAAATTTTTATTTTGTACCTTCTTTATTTTGTATTTATTTATCTTTCATTCTTTACACTTTGATCCTTTTTTTTTATTTTATTTTTAACGCTTCTCAAATCACAACAATTTTCTCTATGATAAAAGAAATATTTAAACTTTTTTTTCTCTTTATGTTTTCTTTACAATGAATAAGTGCTGATAAATTTTCATCATCATTTTTATTGTATTCGTCAGTGAGAAAATGTACAAAAATTACAGTCCGGAAGTGTCATCATAAATTCTTGGATTCCAAGAGATATAATTTTTTTTTTTTTATATATATATTTTCTTTTCAACAATTTTTATTTATCTTTTATTAATAATAAATTATTATTATTGTATTTTTAGTATCTATAAATTGTAGAAGCTTGTGGCAATATATATATTTTGTTGGTTAAAAATAATTTTGAGTGATGATGTAAATATAATAAAAAAAATAACATGTAATTTTTAAATGAAATAATATTTGTTGAAAATAATAACAAAGTAAATTTTCCAAGACAAATTTATATTTGATGTCTGTGTTTTTTATTTTCGACAATTATAATATTGTATTAAATTATAAATAATATAATTTATGCAAGCTGTACATTATTTTATTCAAAAAAAAAAAATGAATCAAGTAAATTTAATAAAATATTTATATTTTAATTGAAATTAATTTTTATTTATTTATTTATTCATTGATGATGGTGATGGTAAATGTAAATTTATCTTTTAATAATTTTTTATTTCAATAAATAATAAAGCAGATTTTGGTAAAATTTATGAAAGCAAAATGGTAAATTATTTGATTCTATGTTTTTATGAAAATGTGTATAAAATAGAAGAAAAAAAAACTTATAGATATAAATCAATGTCTAAGAAAAAGCGATGATTTGGCTCGCTTTCAACTCACCAGGATGCACAATATTATATTCTATATATATCTTTGCTTGTTGTTGTATATTTATTTGAACTTGCAATACTTATATGCGCTTGGAGGGTTGAAACTTGTTCTTCTGCCCCTAACGCAAACAAATTGTCACAACTGTCATCTCCAAAAGGTTGTCTTTTTGCTTGAATTGTATGATTCTTTTTTTATTTTTAATGCCCCTTTTTTTTTTTTTTTATTTTTGCCAATTGATATTTTTACTTTTAAACTTGGCTTATATTTTATTTTTGCAACACTTTTAGTAAATAAAATACATAATTCATTTTAAAATAGCTTTATAATTTTTATCACAGTTTATTTATTTAAACCAACAATCGAGAAAATTAATCCAAATAATATAAAAGTACATTTTAATACTGATTATTATTTAATTTCGCAAATTGTCTATTTTGTTTCCACAAGTATTTATTTGCTATTTATAATATTTATATTTTTTTTTATATACTGGAGGGCGTGGCGTTCAACAGGCCTGGAAAGTTGCCAAATATATTTCCAAAAGTCCAAGTTTGCCTGATGAGTATATTCGCATGTCTCCTCTTACCTAACTTAAGGGTGTGCCCTCTGAATTTTCTTATATATATATAAGTTATTTTTTATTATTTTTTTATTTTTTCAATACATTTTTCTTGTGCTTTTTCTGCTACTTTAGGGATATTATTTGACTCGAAATATATAGGCCAAGAGTTGTCAATATTTACCAACTGGATAAAATTTATCGAATAGAATCGTTGGCGCATTTTCTTCTTTTCTATTTCATTATTTTTCTTTCAACAATTTTTTATTTTTCATTTTTTATATTTTTTTTATTTTTGATTCAGTTGAATTTTCGAAAGCTTTCTGAATATTATACTCACAGCTGAAACTGGCTGAGGATTTAAAAGCATTTTATATATGCAACTTTTTAAAAATAGAATTCACTCAAGTAACTATGTGTTTTATCAATCTACGTGAGTTTTTTTTTTTTCAAGATTAGTGGTTTCCTTTTTTTGCAACATTGAATAATATTTTAAAATGTCAAGTTAACATGGCCATGTGTGTAGTGAAAAAAATAATAATTAAAATACTTTTTTTTTTCTTTTTTTTCGTTAACTTGTATCAATTGGTGTGTTATCATGATTGATAAATAACTGACCACAAGTCACAAATGTTTGTGTATTATGTATAGATGGCGTCATTGATAAGGAAGAATTATATAGTTAATGCTGTTTGTGTGTTGAGTGCCATTTGTATGCTTCAACTCAGCACTACTACTTTGTATGTCCAAAGAAATAAATAAAATAAATACATACACTCCATTATATATATTTTTAAAATATTCATAAATATAATCTCAATTTATTACATTTATTTATAAGTATTAAAAAAAAAAGAAACCATTTGAAATTATATAAAAATTAGTAAATCAATTTATTATATTTATTATTATTTTATTCAACTTTTATTTAATGAATATACAAATTAAGTTGAAATTATTTTTACATGCGCAATTTTCTTGGACATATATACAATATATATTTTTTTTTTATTTAAAAATATATAAATTTTTTTACTCTAGATGATGTATTATAAATGTAAAAATATGATGTATGCGTGCAAACTGCACTGCGGTTTGTCCTTGCATGACGTTATGGTTTTTTTATTATTTCTATTTACTTGTGTGTATATTTTATGTATTTCTTGTTCTCAGCAAAAAGAGCAAAAAAAAAGCTTTTTCCGTTGTTTTCTTTTTTTTTTTTTTTTTGAATAATAAATACGTTTTAAATAATTAAAAAAAAAAGTCCTAATATAAAAAGGACAAACATCATCGGTCTTCCGGACATTTGATTGGTCATTGTTTTTTTCTCACTTACTCTCATACAAATTTCTTTCTGTTTGCCTTTTTCTATTATTTTTTTGATATTTTTTTATATATTTTTTTAAAATTGACATATTAAGCTAGCACAACTTTTTTAATAATTATTAGATCTTGATGCGATTGGGCTCAAAATTTTGTGCGAATTATGTGTTTTTTATGTGTGAAGAAATAAATTTGGAAGAAAATTTCTTTAAATATTTTTTATATTTTTTTTTAATATTGACATATTAAGCTAGCACAACTTTTTCAATAATCATCGGATCTTAATGCAATTGGGCTTAAAATTTTGTGCGAATTATGTGTTTTTTATATGTAAAGAAATAAATTTGAAAGAAAATTTTTTTAAATATTTTTTATATTTTTTTTAAAAATTGACATATTAAGCTAGCACAACTTTTTCAATAATCATCGGATCTCGATGCAATTGGGCTTGAAATTTTGTGCAAATTATGTGTTTTTTATGTGTGAAGAAATAAATTTGAAAGAAAATTTTTTAAAATATTTTTTATATTTTTTTTTAAAATTGACATATTAAGCTAGCACAACTTTTTTAATAATCATCGGATCTCGATGCAATTGGGCTTAAAATTTTGTGCGAATTATGTGTTTTTTATGTGTGAAGAAATAAATTTGAAAGAAAATTTTTTTAAATATTTTTTATATTTTTTTTTAAAATTGACATATTAAGCTAGCACAACTTTTTTAATATTCATCGGATCTCGATGCAATTGGGCTTAAAATTTTGTGCGAATTATGTGTTTTTTATGTGTGAAGAAATAAATTTGAAAGAAAATTTTTTTTTTATTTTTTACATATTTTCTATATTTTTTTTTAAAATTGACATATTAAGCTAGCACAACTTTTTTAATAAGCATCGGATATCGATGCGATGGGGCTTAAAATTTTGTGCGAATTATGTGTTTTTTATGTGTGAAGAAATAAATTTGAAAGAAAATTTTTTTAAATATTTTTTATATTTTTTTTAAAAATTGACATATTAAGCTAGCACAACTTTTTCAATAATCATCGGATCTCGATGCAATTGGGCTTGAAATTTTGTGCAAATTATGTGTTTTTTATGTGTGAAAAAAATAAATTTGAAAGAAAATTTTTTAAAATATTTTTTATATTGTTTTTTAAAGTTGACATATTAAGCTAGCACAACTTTTTTAATAATCATCGGATCTCGATGCAATTGGGCTTAAAATTTTGTGCGAATTATGTGTTTTTTATGTGTGAAGAAATAAATTTGAAAGAAAATTTTTTTTTTATTTTTTACATTTTTTTAAAAAATTCAAATATTAAGCTAGCACAACTTTCTCAATAATCATCGGATCTCGATGCAATTGGGCTTGAAATTTTGTGCGAATTATGTGTTTTTTATGTGTGAAGAAATAAATTTGAAAGAAAATTTTTTTAAATATTTTTTATATTTTTTTTAAAAATTGACATATTAAGCTAGCACAACTTTTTCAATAATCATCGGATCTTAATGCAATTGGGCTCAAAATTTTGTGCGAATTATGTGTTTTTTATGTGTGAAGAAATAATTCAAAAACAAAATTTTTTTAAATATTTTTTATATTTTTTTTAAAATTGACATATTAAGGTAGCACAACTTTTTCAGTAAACATTCACTCTTGATGTTATGAGACTAAAAATTACGTGTGAATTATGTGTGTTTTATGTGTAAATAAATAAATTAAAAAAATTTTTCGTCAATTTATTCATTCTTTTTTTTTTTTATGATAATACTTGTGTTTATAAAATCAATGAACAATGAACCTTTTAGAAGGTATAGATACAGGCGCGCGTATATATAAATAGATGGATGTTGTTGCAAATATGTGTGTCTTAATTATTAAATTAATTGGATGATTGATCTTTGCGAAACTAGTGGTGTTAAATAATATAATAATCCGAATTATCCATGTCGACGGTCCTTTTGCTTAATAACGCGAGAGTCGCGTGTAAAGTCCAGCATTAACCACGTCTAATTTACTTTGGGACATAGACTGTCCTTGTCTTTCTTCTTCCTTGTCATGTTTGTCAATGTACATTCTATGTACTCTATATTCTCTCTACTCTCTCTCTCGCTCTCTCTGTGTTTCCTTTGATATATTCCCCAACAGTTTGTACACAGTGTGTATCGATGCAAGCCACGGCTAATATTTTGACAATAGCTCAATGATGACGATGATGATGATCATGATGATGATGATGATCCATGCATACACATATTTGAGTTGATATTATTCACTCTAGTGTATTTCAATATTGGTAAATATTACATATCCATATTTACCACACGCAAGTTACAAAATAAATAATTTAATATTTCATTGAATAAATTAAAAAATAAAAATATATTTTTGATTTATTATTTTTATATTTAAGAGTACATTTTGGTATGTATATTATTCTGGAAATAACGTCAGTAAGGTTAAGTGCACTCTGAGGTAACATCAAGGCAACACCACATCATGCTACATCTGTGTCCATTTTGTTACCATCACCATCACCACCAATGTCGTTGTCGTTGTTGTTGTTGTTGTTGGAATTTTATAGTATGTTTATATTATTTATTATTCAATGAATATTCGCCTTGTTGATGCACTTGGTGGTAGTCCCAGAATTATTCTACGGGCCTCATATTGTATTTAGGTATATATAAACATAAATTTTCATATATGCAACATTATGTCTAAGAGCTTTTCTAAATCACCCTTCCAACATGCTAAAATAGTTTTATCTATTTTCAAGACTTTACGGATTTTTTTCCTTTACTATAAGTACATCAAAGTTTTTTTTTTTTTTATTTTGCTTTTTTGTATGCGATGATGGTTATTTTTTTTTTTCTGTTGAATTATTTATTTATCATATGGCTATTTAATATAAAATATATAGTGTATAAAATTTTGCTAAAATGCTCCTCCTATTTTCATCATGCAGTTGACTATCATATGCATTCGCTAACAACTGCTCATCTTAATTAAAAGTTAATGCAATCCACGATTACTCGTGAGAAACTTCTCGGCTTCGTTATTACTAACTCACTGCTGTGCTTTTTTTCTTTTTTTGTTTTTTTTGTTTTATTTGCTCAACGAAGCATCTTGTGGTTTATTTATGTATTTCCATCTGAGTGTCTTTCATTAATTTACTTTATTCTTAATGAGACACTCAAATTATCAATCATTATTGAGACTAGTTAAATATATTTAAATTTAATAAATCAAAATTTTTGTAATATAAATAAATTGTTTATTAAAAAACTAATGTCAATTCTGGTTGGTTAATTAAAAAAAAAAATTAGAGAGTATGATGAAAAATTAACAAACAAGATAATTAATTTAAATACCATTTAAATTTTAATATATATATATGATCATTATCGATATTTAAAATATATAATATTATTAAATTTACAAGTAGGATAAAATTATTAAGCATGAATTCATTTGAATTTTGGTGTAGCTTTAATTCTACATGGTCTAATCGGGTTATTACTTAATTACACCTATGAACGGCTACTAAAGCAATTTGCCACGAAAATGGGTGTCAGATATTCTAGCTTTGCCCACGATTTTCGGTTGAAAATAGACAGAGAGAGAGTGATAGAGAAAAAGAGGGACAGAGCATTGAAAGTTGCTTTGTAATTATAGAATATCGATCTTTACTCGTGGCCCGCGTGATTCTCGTTCCTTACACTTCGATTAAAATTCTCGCTCGTTTCATTACGCTTACTTCTCTTCTCTACCTTTTTTTTGCTTTTATTATTTTTTTTTTCCTCCTTATCCTCTCTTTTCTTATCAAGCCTGTATTGATTTCCAAATTAAATAATAATAAAACGGATATTTCAAAGTCAATTATTTCCACCACATCATTGCATTTTATTTACTTGTTTTTTTTTTTCTCCTCTGTTTTAACCTTCAATCTAATTTTTTTTTTTTCGAAATAAAGGATAAAAACTGGTCGCTCTTGGATTTATAAAAATTTCCAGGTAACTTTCCACTAGAATTTTATCACCAGGTGATGCTATATACACACATATTATTATTATTATATTTTTTTATTTTATAGAGCTTTTGGAAAGTTTTACATTACCATGGTGTGTGCGAAATGCAGTTTATATATCTCCTATTGCCATATCGCATTATATGTAAAATCATAGCTAAAGCTTTTCCACGGGGAACTCGTTTTACTCTCCAAGAAAATATATACACACATACATATAAATATAAATTTTATTTTGTTCTCTTTGCTTTAGTATTTTATTTTATTTTTTTATGGTTTACAGAAAGCGATACATCAAAAGGAAAAAATAAAAATCCTTGTGACTAGCTTTTCATCTTTATAATACTGTATGTGAATTTATATGTATTCAGTATGTAAGAGAGATTTTCATTTTAGCAGTAAATTTATCCATGCTATGTGAATTTAAACAAAAGACAAAAGTACATTAGAAATGTGACTGTTATACGTCAAGACCAAATGGAAAACATTGAAGCTTGCAAAGTAACTAATACATATAAATTAAAATATGTAAAATTGATATATATATATACTTCAACATCAAAGTAACTTTATTATTAAATAAACATATCCATCAATTAGAATACAACACAGTGTATAAATTTATCAAATTTTAAATGATATTTATTCCATCTTTCTGTATATTCTCATGAATATTTTTATTATTATATTTTTACTGGAGAAAAAAAAGAAAAACTAAAAGTTTTATTTTTAAAAAAACTTGAGAAAATCTTTGATAAAGCAAATAAATCTTTGACTTGTGTGAGTGTGTGTGTGTGTTGAACCCAAGAGAAATAAAATATGCATATATATATGTCAATAGATTTGTTTGTATTTGTGTATTTCCGTCAAATGAGCTGATGGTAAAAGGGATTGTCTTTGAGGGGGTCGTAACGAAGAGTAACGGTCTTGTCGACGATGCATCTAGATTCTCTGTTGCTGCATACACACTATTACACAAGTCAAAGTGCATATATATACATTGTGTTATCTTGTAAATGTATTTTACATTGATGATATACGCGTGTATGTTAAATTTAGCAATTTTGACTTATTAAATTAATTACATATTTAGTTGGTAATTACAGTGACGATGGCATACCTCAGGCTATCCTCATCATCGTCATCGTCTTTTCTTGATACATATACCGTATGACATTTTCAAGTTTTAGATATAGCACATGTACCTTTGATGATTAAATAATGTTAATTTTATTACACAACATTTAATTAAACTTTTATTATATTTATTTATTATAAAATTATTCAATATAATTACAACAAATATATTAAAATAATTTATAATTCAATTTATTACAATTAATATTCTTTAGTTTTTTTTTTTTTTTTTTTTTGTTTACTTGTCAATTTAATTTTTAAATAAATTTTATTAATGTTTTAAAATTATTTTTAAATTGGTTTGGGAATGTATAGTTCATCAAAGTCATTCCAAAATCGTTGATCATCTGACAAACCGTAATCAACACATTTACCTAAAGAGCATCGCTGAAATAAAATTATAATTTATTTAAAAAAATGCAACAATTGTCATGTTTAATAGTAGTGTTGTGATAATGTTATAATTTTATTTACTTTTTGATCCCAACACCATGATCCTTCAATAGCTGGTCCTTTGATTATTGATTCATCATCATCCCCATAACGACAAGCTAGTTCAGTGCATTGATAACTAGTATACTAAAAAGAAAAATAAGAAAAAATTAATTTATTATTTTTCCTGAGTGAAGGTTATGTATAGATTAAAAAAAAAAAAGTTTACAACTTACAATACGTGATTTGTAGCTGGTTATTTGTTCACAATAATCATCAATTGGTATCAATTGTCCTGGCAATGGAGCTTTTGATAAATTTATTTCCTTTTTTTTTGACTTCTTAAAAAGACATGACAATGTGTCGGATGATGACAAAGACTTCAATGTTTTTTTGATGGAATTTATACTGCATTTTGACCACTGGAATTTATAAGGTGATGCAAAATCAATATTGCCTGACATGAAGTATCCATGCTCTGATTTACATTTTTTTGCTCCATATTCACCATCTTTTGATATACCCAATCTATTATAATGTATGAAAAATATAGTTATTCCAACAAGTATATAATTAAATAATTAAATAATTAATTTAAAAAATTAAACTCACAAATTTCCAATTGCAAATACTGCATTTCTTATGCCTGTGAAAATATTTTTTTTGTCTGTAATCATTGCAACAGAATGAGACATACTTATGTCATGCTTAATTTTGCAAATTTCATTTTTGAATGTGATAACTGAAAATAATTAAAAAATCATTAAATTATTTTATTTGTATTTATTTTGTAGTAATAAAATAATTTTTACCATCTTTTTTAACTTCACAAGAATTATTTGCCTTGACATCTTGGCAAATATCAAATCTAAAAATACAAATAATTGATTAATATGTCTAAAAATACATAAACAAAAAAAAAAAAAAAATTTAAAATTAAACTTACTGAGTTATATATACAGCAATATCATGATTATGTAAACTTTTGTTGTAATAAAGATGTTTTCCAAAAGTATTTAACAAATCAAAACTCAATCCATTTGTGCCAATACGATTTTTATTTACTTTGAGATAATGATTATCTTCGAATTTATTCTAATGACAAAATTAAATACATATTAAAGCATTAGTCAAATTTTATTGTAATGTAATTATTTTATAATTGCTTATTTATTTCAACTCACACGTGCTATAATGACATCTTTGAGAACAATTTTAATATTCAGTTGTTGAAAATAAATATCTACAGTTTTCCAGAATGCTGAGTAATAATATTTCATTGATTCCTCAACCTTGGTTGGATTCTTGCCTTCACTGTGCAGCCTGCATAATTAAGAAATCAATTTAAAATTAATAAATCTATCTTTTTATTTATTAAATAAATTATTTAAAATGCCTACCGGTATGTAGAATAATCAACAACACACAATACTTCAATTACAGGTGTTAATTCCGATACACTTGTTGTTGTGTTAACGGGTACGGCATCAGAAATATTGGCAACAAGTATAAGAAACAAAAATGCCAATAATGATGGAAACAACATCATTGTTAATTTTTATTAATACGTCTTGGTATCATGAAATTTATGCAACACAATATACCAATGTACCTATGTATCTGAATTAAAAAATCACTTTACAATTAGTGTGTTTCAATAACCTAAAAAAAAAAAAAAAGGCGGATCCCCGGTGGAAATAAATAAATTTTTTTTTTATTTTTTCAAATCTAACTGACAATTTTAGTAACAGTAGCCACATTCGTTACCTTGAACTCTAATTGTTGAGCTCTAATTTTATGTCAATAAAATATTTAATAGACAAAATTTAAAAAAATAATTAAAAAAAAATTCTTAACAAGTGTTTCTTTGGAAATGTAAATGGAACAAGTGACAACTTGGAAAATTGGTATTTAAACTAAACAAACTTATTAAATTAATTTTAAAAAATCTTCTCAAAAATTATATCAAGTATATCACGATTAAAAAAAAAAAAATAAATTGTTAAAAAATTAAACGCAACGGCTGTTTATTTATTGACACGTGTCACTGTATTTTTAATATTATTAAAAAACCTATCAAATTAAATTACCCACACACAAATAAAAAACACCCAACTACAATATTAATACTATATATTTTAAAATTTAATAATAAAAAAAATAATTACATTAACTGAGATCTATTCTACTTTTATGACACCACATGGAAAAATTTTTACCTGTGCTGATGATTTTTAATATCAAATGTCTAAGCACCGTGGGGTGAACGTTTGCAGTTCTAATGTAAAAGAAGGTTTTTTCTGATAAATAAGAAATACATGTCAATCGTTTGATGCAGGGGGGGGGGGAGAGGTGTCTAGCTAGAATTGGACATTGGGTCAAGATGTATGTGATAGTATTACACTTACACATTTACATTCACGCACTAAATACATAAAGCTCCACCTCTTTCTCCTCCCCCCCCCCAAACGCATGTTTTCAGTATTGCCACTAGAGGTGTCATTGACACTAATAGTGTTGATTCTATATTGTCATATTTAAACTTATGGTGAACATGTCATGGTTTTATTATAGCCACAACCATGTGTCTTATATTAATATTATTATTATGTATTATTAAAGTGATAGAATAATGAAAGAAAAAAAATTATATTCAATATTGTACAAAATAAAATAGTTATATTTATTGAATTTAAATTTATTCAGTTGTTTAAATAAATTTGAAATAATTTTTGATAAAATAAAAAAAAAAAAAAAGTCATTGAAATGTCAAATAAAAATTTTATAGAGAAAATTAATTCTATCAATAAATTTCAATTTTTCTAGTATTGGATAATTTTATTTGTAGAATAATTTTTGTATTTAAAGTGAAGAGGATTATCGATTATTCTATGCCAATTATCGTCACATTGAAAAAATTTGTAATATTTATTTAAACTTTGTAGATGGAAAAAAAAAAAAAAATTGATCAGTGGTAATAACGACTTTATATATGATGGTCCAGAAATTTTTTTAAAATTCATATTGAAAAATTTAAAATTAAATATCAAATATTATTTTAATTGTAATATTTGTAATTTACAAAAAATTATTATGTTGAATTTAAAATAAAAATTATTATGCAAAATGAAAATGCAAAAATTTTTCAATTTGCATTATTTAAAATGATGGTTAAAAACTTTATGTATATATAAACTCAATAAATTTATTTTTTCATAATTTTCTATTAATAGTACAAAAAATAGAAAAAAAACCCTGATTGAGATATTTATTTATTTATTTATTTTTTATAACATATATATATTCTTTTGAGGAAGGAAATAGTAGAGCTCTATTCGGATAGCCAAGGATATCCGATGCCAGCGATTTCCGGATACGAGACAGGTAACATCCTGGATCAGCTGAGCCGGACGTCTCATCCAGGCATTTCCTTGTCACTTTTTTCAATGATTATTAACCCTCAAACAAACACCACAAACAATATTCAAATATAAATAATAAATTTATCCACAAAAAAAAAAAAAAAAACAAATAATTTTTTGTGATAAATTTTTGTAAAACAACTAATTATTTTTCAAAGAAAAAAAATAACAATTAATATATTATATATTCGTGCGACTTTATGCACAACTACCCCTAATACACAGTGACTTTCCAGAAGAATAATCTCACTGTTTGCATTTTCTTCCATTCAAATATTCCATTTTCATTAACATTCAACTTTAATCACTTTCAATGCTTACGCAAACATTTAATAAAACCATAATCCATTTCATGAAAATACATATATACCTTATAAAGATTTCATTAATAGAAAAATAAATTCAATCAAAATTAAATTATTTATCTATCTTTGTAATCATTATTTATTTTTTCTTTTTATATGTTTTCAAATTAAACACCAGCAGCAGTAATAATGTAAGAGTATAAAAATAAATATTAAAAACATAATAAAAACAACGTCATGTAGAGGGCACCAGATAGATATAGATGTGTATATATTTACCAGGCGATGGTCCAAGTCAGTAGTGTTAGGCAATGTTAGGTCAGGCAATGACGTCACTGGGCGCGTCACAACGATCAATGACGCGACCTTGCCGAGGCTATAATACGTCGCCCAGTGCTCAAAGGGGCGGCGGCTGTTTCTGCAACCTGGCAACCCTGTCTATATTTAGAATCATTTTACTCCATATACATTGGTCTATATTGGTGTATATATAGAGTATCATTTTATTATTTTTTTTTCACCCTCTTTTTTTTTTTTTTATTATTATGTTTTACCACTAAAAATCCTTTTCTCTTTTTTTCTCTATGAAATATTTTTTTGCAATACAGAGTTGCTCCATCTAGCAGCATCTCTATTCGACTTGTTGTCATTTAACTTGCTCATTCTCACACTGTTTTGTTAAATAATATATAAACAAGCAATATGCGCAAGTCTTAAAATTTATGTGGGTGAAATAATGATACAAATTAAGAAGAAATTTGACATCAGCGAGCTTGCAAGAGATGGTATTTCTTGCTCGACAAAGTCTCGTATTATTATTTTTATTTTTATTGCTCTACTGATGAAAAAAAAAAAGAAAATAGAACTGAATGTCATGGTCATTGTGTTTTGATTACTTTTATTTTTTTTTTTCTCATCTCATTTTTATCTCAATGATTCTTTTTGTATTTTAATATTTGAAAATTTAAATATCGTTAAAAAATATATATTTAATTTTAGAGTATCATCTGGAAAATATTTTAATTGTTCTATTTACAATTTATCAATATATATATTGTTTTATTTGAGTGTCCTGGGATTCTCTGAAAACTTGACCGAATTTCTTTGTCATATTTATTTGAATAATTTATATATTGTTTCAATGAAAATGTACTCACCGGAAAATATACCTGGTTAAGGCCATGAGAGTTTTCTGTATATTGTCGAGGTGATGAGTGTTGAAAATGTAAAAATAAAAAGTTAAAAGAAAGAAAGAAAGGAAAAAAAAAAAAAAAAGGAATATAAAGAAAATCCCCGTGAGGATGTAGTCAAGTACCAAGGGATAGCTATCAACGAGAATTGAAAATTCTACGGGTATTTTTTATTATTTTTTCTTATTCACTGGCTATTTTTTTCTTGATTCAAAAAGTCATGTTTTTATCAAGACAATTTTTTCACTATGGGGTTATTTTTTTTCTCCTTTTTTTTTTTTCTTTATGCAACTGGGATTTACAAAACGCTTGAAATGAAAAGCTATGTTAAAAAACGATTGTATAATTTTTTTTCTAAGCTCAATTCCCAACTCGATTTATTTTTACCTCTCATTGTCACTGCATCACTATAAATTTTTTACTATCTTTTTTTTTATTTGCCCAGTGGTACTTGACATTTTTCAAATAGAATTTTTTTTAAAAACTAACTTGATTTAAACTGTTATTTCGATATCATATAAAATTGCAAAATCATAACATTAGATAAATTCAAATTTTAATAATTAATCTATATATCAAAATTATTGTAAATTATTTTATATTTTTAGTATTGATTTAAACTTTAAACTAAAATATTTTGCGAAACTTAATTTTAATAATTGATACAAAAAGTTAGGATGATTTTTATATTCATATTATTTCTTTTTTTTTGTTTAGTCAAAACTCTGTTACAAAGCCGGAAGCGTTAAGAAAAGTTATAACTTTGAATTCAAAGTTCGCAACAATCTAGAGCTTTAACTCTATCTTTCTTCATATCTTTTGTTATTTTTATTTTTTATTTTTTTATTTAACTCAGTTATCAAGTGGTGTATGTGGACAGCAACTGAAAAGTTGACTTGGAAGTTTAAAGATTCGGTGCATGACGTTATTTTTTTTCGAATTTATTGCCTATTGTCATATTTTTTTTCTTGAAATTTAACTCAAATAAAAAAAACCTATCTCTTTACAATTAATGTGTGTGGGGGGTTTTTTTTTTTAAATATTTATTTTTTTTTGAAGATTTTTTATTAGTAAGCCGTCCAAAAAATACAGAATCACGCTCTATTTCCTTTTTGGCCAGTGGGGTAAGATTTTCTTACTTTACGTCGAATCCATTCATCATTCTCTCGTGATCTCCAGTGTATATACATCATTTCCTCGACTTTACAAACACACATACACACACAGACAAAATGAATTGAAATTGTGGATGATACCTTACTATCTTGTGAACCGTTCGTTACATTCCTTGTTAAAAATAAAATAAAATAAAAAAACCTGCAAGACAAGATAAATAGAAAAAAATAAATTATAAATTCAGAATTTCTGATATTACGGAAATCCTATTGTCGTAAGTTAAAATTGCGTGCTCTATATAAAACGTAAATTTGAAATAAATTTTAAATCAAAAATTTAATTTTATTTTCAATAATAAAAAAATAAAACAATAATTCACAAAATTCAATGATTTATATTATTTTTATATTTCAAATACAAAATTTTCTACTATACATACAAGCTTTTAATTTTTTATTAATATTTTTTTCGATATTAAATTGACTCTAGAGACTCGAAATATTAATGTTAATAATCATGATGATAATACAATTATAAAATAATTATTTACTTGATTATAAAAAAAATAAAAAAAATAAAATAAAATAACAAATTTGTAGCTCGTGTATTATTGATTTTTGAGGTGGGGTAATTAGCATGATAATATTTTGGTATGATGATGTGACGGTGTGTGTTTAGTTGAGTGAGTATATACGAGTGTGTATATACATATATATATATGAGGGGTCGAGAGAAAGGATTATGAGCCATTTGATTTTGGCTGGACAGGAAACTCAGTTCATTAATCACTGAACTGCAGAATCGTTGCTTCGCTCGATATCATTAAAAGCACTATGTACTATTAAACTTTACCCCAAATATAATTTATAATAAATATCAGGAAACATTTCACTCACTTATTCAGTCTCTTGTTATTTTCATCATTGCATCAATATATAGCATAAAAAAGTACTACTTTGGTTTCTATTTGTTTTTTTGACGATTCAAATAAATAAATAAGTCAAGATGAAAAAAAATAAATAAATAAATAAAATAATCTTGACCCTTTCTATAGTAGTTTTATTAAAGTTGGTTTGTAATTTATTTTTATTTTCTATTTTATGGATATATCGAAATATTGGCGACCCAACAAAACTATATGGCAAATTTCAACTAAAGGTTTTTCCTCTAGATAATGCCTTTCACGCTTTTCCCCGGTTGACCTTTACTATATTACAGATAAAACAGTGAAACACAAATAAATAAAATAAGGATCACCTCAATAGATAAACAAAACAAAAATCAAGTAATGGCTTTTTTGTATATATTTGCATTTTTTTATTTTTGTTTGTTATTTTTACATGGTAGCATGAATTTGAAAATGTTGATAAATAAATCAACAAGGATTTTATGTAAAACCACACAAGATTTTACATGCCACTGTGATGAATAAAGAAATTAATTTCAAGTAAATTTTAAGCAATGAGTGAGTTACAAAACGTTTTGTTGGCTTGGTGAGAAAAAAAAAAATAAATAAAAATGCATTTCAAGTTTGCCCCGCATTGCAGTGTGTCATTTAATGGTTTATTCAATAGTCTAGATATATCCTACTGAATATTTTTTCTATTTTTTCACTTTGACATTGACGATGGAGAGAGTAAAGCCGATCCACAAACTGGTACATTTAACATCATGATTTTCACTTACACCTATTAAATAAATATTAAAACTAAAAACTTTGCCAATTTTTTTAAAAATTTTTATATATAAATTTTAGCTATACCCTTGTCAAATATTAATGAAAAATATTAAAAATTATTTTATTATACAAAACAAATTAATATTAAACTAAATATAAATCCATTTACTCAATATGTCGTTAAAGCTCTTTACAGCATTTGCAATATTTTTAAATAGCCACATAAAATTTTGATTTATTTAATTTTGAATATTTCATATATGGAAAAATAATAAAAATAAAAAATTTTTCATTTAGTTATAAAGAATATAATAAAAAAAAAGTTAAACAAGTGAATAATATATTTATATTGAAATAAATGTAGTGATGTAAAATATAATATTCAACTGGATAAATATAATATGCATTTACCAGACATAAAGAGGCCCCACACGTAATCCAAATACATCAAGTTTGCGTGACCCATTTAGTTTATAGATATAATAATACATTAACAAACGAAAAGCTGATGGTGAATGGGTGCTACAGAGATAGAAGCTTTAGTCTGTTTTCATCATTCCACCCATTTATGTAATGGCAGCACATAATGAAGCTTATTTAATAACAATGTTAACCGCGAGGGCCCTATAAAATCTGCAAGCTCTCTTCATATACAATTTAAAATAATTTTGGAAAAATATATTATCAAATAATCTGTTGATTAAAATCGTCAATTTAATTGATAGACAAGGGGCATATGTATTTATTATGTATTTTGAAAACACGAAAATTACGAGGGGTAGTTTTTTTTATTTTCATTTTATTTAGCATCAATTCAGGCCAATCGGTGTGACCATATGTCATGTAACAATTTCTGCACGAGATGAGCCATGTTCTCATCATGAACACGCAGCTATTTTTATTTTAACAAAAAAACTTTTTCCATCTCTGTGTTCTGAAAATTTATCGATTATTCTCAACAAGGGGGATGAAAAAAAATTCATTTATTTTATTTTTTTCATTTATATTTATTTTTATGGTATCAATTAAATATTTACGTTAAAATAAATTCAATAATTCATCTGCATATTTGATTTAATTCCTTTTTTTATATTCAAAGTTGTTTTTTTTTTTGAATGAAATCGTGAATATTTTTGTAATAAATAATAGATATTAAATTAAATAAACAATTTTTATATTTATACTGCGTTTTTTTTTTTTTGTTTAACAATAATTTTACAGTTTATTTATTTGTTTGATATTTATATACGAATAAATAAAAACAATTTGACACCAATATTTCATATAACACAAGTGAAAAACAAGTATTTTTATTTTTATTATAAATTGACAAGAGAAATAGTTTTTTTTCTTAAGAAATTAATAAATTAAAAATAGGAAGGTAATTTAAAACAAAATAATGATAAAAAATTAAATTTCGTTTTTTTTCTATTAATTATTAACAATATTATCATGACAGAAAAAAACGACAACATGATAGTAAAAAATTTTTAAAGTTTTACATTTTTTTTTTTGTTATTTATATATTATTAATTTACTTGATTAAATTTATAATTATATAATTAGTTTATTAATAATAAATTAAAATTCAATTTTCATTTTTCATTAGCAAAAAAGAAAAGTTTAAAACAATTGGCAGTTTTAAAAATTTATCACGACGAATCATAAGACAATTATTATCTTATTTTTCAAATTTAAACATTTTTTATTTATTTATTTATTATATTCAATTAAAATTATTATTAATTATTAAATTTATTACTATATATACATAACAATTAGAATTGTTTCTCACGTTTAATATTCAATATATTTTTTTATTTTAAATTCAAGTTTTGATTATTCATTGGCACATTATTTTGTCCAATAATTAATTAAAATAAAAACACTTAAAATTAATAATAATAATAATTAAAATTTGACTTTTTTGCGATTGTTTATATTTAGATATGACAATATAGAGTACTTGAATATTTTTTATCATTGGGTTTTATCAACACAGGGTATCTTGTGATAATATTATCGTCAATCGAAACAAGTTTTATTCCATGTCGATAAGTTAGCAACTTTAATAAACATCAAGTGTTTTTCTTTTAGTTTGTTATTATCGAATTATTTAAATGATTTTATATAAATAATTATTTATAATTCATCATCATCATCATTACCATTCACATTAATTAATATTAAAATCATTTCATCCTATTCACTTTAATTTCATACACTCATCACATTCTCATCATTAAATTTAAATTACGTATAATTTTGTATTCATTTAAAATTTGATTAACAATTTTAATCACTTGACTAGTATTTTTTTTTTTTTTAAATTCAATCATTGTCCACTTGTTATTTACGCTATATTCAATTCATATTTTTTTTTTTTTTTTCTATTGATATACAAATCAGCAATTATTATTGTAGATGATTTTTTTTTTTTTTTCTATTGATTTTACATGCACCATTTTCAGGACCACATTATAACTAATTTTAAATTTTGATTTTCAAATATTGCATTTAATTATTTACAATAATTTATAAACATATTTAATTTTTTTCTTCTTGATGTTGGAAATTATTTTGAATAATTATTATTATTCATTAAAATAATTTCACAGAGATAAAAAAGAAAAAAATAAATTTGTTTATTTGATTTCTAAATAAAAAAAAAATAAAAAAAAAAATTAATATTACGTAACATATTCAGCTTTACGATTGCCCCAATGACTGGGTGTTGCTGGTGTCCATGGTACAGCCATATTTAATGTTGTTATTGTTGATTTTCTTTTAAGAACCCAAGGTGATTTTGGTGTTGTTGGTGTTGCAGGTGATTTTGGAGATTTTGGTGGTGTTATAGCAAATGTAACACTTCTTCTTGCTGAACGAGCTGGTGGTGCTGGTGGTGGTAAAGATTTTGGTGGTGGTGGTGGTGTTGGCAGTGATATTGATGGTGATGGATCAGATGTATCATCACTTGCGGCTCTGTACCAAGGACTTAAACCTGAGTGTGGGTGTTGCTGTGTGGTGGATCTCCTTCCACACTCCCAATCGCATTCGCTGGTGCGTAATACTGTAAATGGAAAAAAAAATATTTTAAAATTTATATTTGACAATTTGATTTAATAGATCATTATTTATATTTTATAAAAATTATCATATGTGCAAATTTATTTTTTTTTTAATAATAATATTCGATGAATAATGTGGCAAGATTGTGAGGTGAAAAAATATTATTCACACAATGATTATGATTGAAGATGATTACTCAATTACCTATGATTTATGAATGAACATTTTTTTATTACTTTTTTATTATTATTTCCATATAATAACAAAGTATCGAACACGCGTCATTTTTCCAAAAAATAGTATTGTAGCATAGTTTAATGGCTTGTTGAAAATAGTGTTTCATTGTTTCATGCGAGTATGTGAAAATTCTAATTACATCAAATTAAAGTGCACAAACAAAAATGAAAAAAAAAAAAAAAAGAATGAATATAATAAAGCTCCAGCTAAACAAAATTAAGTACATGCATTATTCATAATATACAAATTTACAAACTAAATAGAAAAAAAAAAAATAAAATAATCACGTTCTAGAATAATATGAAACATATACCTATGTATTTTTAAAATTATGTTTGAATAAAAAAATAAAAAAACTAAAATAAACAGACTGCGAGTACTCACATGTGGTCCCGGAAAAGGCGCATGCATCCTCCGTCTAGCTCTGCAGTCCGTACCACTAAAGAAGAATTAAAAATAATAACCGCAAAAATTATAAAAAATAATAATATCAGCTAAAATGTCAATAACAAATATAAATTGGAAAATAATAATAATAACAATGTTATTCAATTATAATTCTAAAAAAAAAAAAAAAAAGATGAAGCTGCGCCCAATTCAGCTCTTGCTAAAAAATAATTAGCCTTAATGCAATTAGGTTGCCAATTAATATTGTGTTTGTGTCGTGTTGTTGTTGTTGTTGTTGTTTTAGTATTATATATTTATAGAAATAATATATGTATTAGCCATATGAATAAATTATCAATGCCGCTAATAACATGCCAAGCGAGAGGTCTAATGACACGTACTCGGTTCGATGATTAATTGTTGGAATATCATATTTTTTTTTTTTTTAATGAGTATATATTATTTTTAATTTTATTTTTGTTAAATAAAAGTTGAAATCGTACTTGGCCGTTCCTCGAATGGCCGATGATGTGTTGTCCGACACCTCATCCTTTTATGAGATAGCCTATTAAATTCTACGAGTTGAACTGGAACGGTTAACCAGTCAGAGCTTAAAAATTAAGTACCCAGATCAATGACCGCCAATTGCACTATTTATTTTCTTTTTTTTTTTTTTTTTTTCATATAATAGCTTTCTTTTTTTTTTTTTTTATCATGTCTATAATAAATCTTGAATTTATTTTTATACAAAATTAAATTAAATTATAATTATATCTTACCCGTCCATTGTCGAAGTCTCGACCACCTCCAATAGTTAGTCTGGCTTTTGCTTTCATTGCATCCGACAATGGTATCTAATTAAATATATTTAAAAATTAATAAATTAAATGTAATAATTAAATTGATAATTGAAATAATTATCCTGATAAATTTTTATTGAAATATATGTATTTACTTTTGCTCTTGTTGCTTCAGTGTGTGATTTGTAACAAAATTCTAACAGTGCAACAGCAAGTGCCAACAGTAGGCCACTTATTAGTATATAAAAAATTCCAGCAACATTACTCAATGACAATTCATTTCTTGCATCTTGTTTATCACCATGTCGACACTCTGTTCTATCATACCACCATCTATTAACTAGTTTTGTCAATTCACCACTTTCTTTTAATGATAGCACTGCTAAATTAATTTTATCCCTAAAAGTAATAATTTTATTTATTTATTATGTCAATAATTTAAATAAAAATATAAAATATACCTTAAAGGTGATCCTATTGGTGTTGCAACACCAAATCCTTTTGCATCAAGATTTCTACCAACTTTCATTGTATCACAAGGTTCTCTCTCATTTATGTACTCATTTTTAGGACTTTCAATTAATAATGCATATTTTCCCTTGCTCTGTCTCACCCTTCGTATTCCTTCATCATATGTATTGACAAAAACATGTTTTCTTGAATTCATAAATTCCCACATTTTACTGTATAAACTTATTTGTGATTTCTGTAAAAAAAAACATAAATAATAATATAGGATATTTTTAAAAAATTGATGCTTTTTATTTTACATATAATATTTAATACACTAGAGAAATAAATTAAATGGAATATATGTGAAATGAATTCAACTGACTCGGAAAAAATCCCATGTGGAACCGTGATGAAGTGTACCATATTGAACTTCAGTTTGTGATGCAAGTTCTTCTGGTGAATTTATTGGCACAACCATTCTTTCGACTGTTAAAAATGCAGCTAAATTTGCTGTATACGATGATATTATTATGAGAGTAAAAAACCACCAGACACTTCCCACAATTCGACCTGATATTGATCTAGAAAAAAAAATTCAAATTATTCAAAAGTTATTTTATTATTTATTTTATTTTATTTGAATATTATTTTTATCTTGTATAATGAAAAATTAAAATATTTTTATTTTATATTGTAAAATCATCTCATGCGTGTTTTTACAAAGAAAAAAAAATATATCTATATATATTTAGTAGAGTTTTTAATAACATAAATTTGCATTGCATTTACAAAAGTTATGAGGCACTGTCTACCATTGGAATTTACAATTCATATCACCAACTGAGAATATTCAGGCTATTAATCAAAAAAGGCCAGCGAGAAAGAGAGAGAAAAAGAGAGCAAACCTGTCACCTAAATGTAAATTAATTGAGCCGTGCCAAGTCCAAGCCTCTGACATAATGATCCCCTCGGTCACACTTTTTACCCCCTTTTATTTTACTTTTTTTTTTTTTTCATCTTATAAATCACAAAATTTGTGTCAACGATATGATACTTTTTTTTTGTTTTATAAATAATTATATACAATTAAATTTTATAAAAATAAAAATAATATATTTAACCCTTATTTCCTTATTTTTTTTTTTTTAACTTTAAATAATATTGGCTTAACAAGCAAATGAGATTTTATTTTTCATTTTTTTTTTTGTGCTACTTATGATGGTGCTTTGAGAGTAAATCCAGTAATTGCCTTCCTCAACTTTTAGCTCAATTTTTATTATTGAAAAACTCAATGAATTTTAAGTACAGTTTGAAAAGATTTTATATTTTATACAACTAGTATAATAATGATGATGATGATGAAAAAAATAAATATTTACCTTGGTGAAATATCACAGCCTTGTTGCATAAAAGCTCCCAAAGAAAACCACATACTATTGAGGATACTGAAATCATTAGCCATACAGGGATTTGGTGCATGAAGTGATCCAGGTCCAGAGTGTGGATGTTGCATTGAATCACCTCTTGCCTGATCAATTACACCACTCGGTTGTATCACTCTCCATTCATACGGTGAAAATCTAAATGTAAAAATAAATAAATAAATTCAAATTTCAAGTTACATTTATGATAAAGAAAAAAGAGTAATTACCTCGAGACAATAAACAGTACAATGGATACACCAATGTATGAAAATATAACACAAACCCAAATTTCTTTACTTAAAGGATTAAGAAAACTAAATACACCAGGTTTTTGTTTAACTGGTTTTTTAATCATGATACTTATTCCAAGTGACATGAATGGCTTGCTAAAATCAATGACTCGTTCACGCTCAGATGTTATTGTCATTGGTGCAATAGCAACATCTGCTTCCTATAATCAAACAATACAGACAACTGTCAGGAGACATGTTTATAAATTAAACATGATGACAACAATCTGGTTGCTCAATATTTATGTCAAGATATCTCATGTTGTGGCTCAATAATCTCATAAGCTTTTAGATATGTGTATAACATGAATAGCCATATACACACACACACCAGGTAACCACACGTAAACTCCAATGTAATTATTTGGAAATAATGCCAATGTGATATGGAATATTAATAAACCAAGGCTTTAAAATTTAATCAAACTTTGGTACATCATCTAATTCACTATTCTCTTTATCAAAACTTTTAAATTTACCTCAATTATTATTCAATAAATTTTATTTAACAGCTAATTTACAAGTTTATCTTGGTTAAATTTATATATTTTTGATTTTAATAATTTTTAAATATAAATATTCAATTTATAAAAAATTTTTCTAGCAAATAATTATTTTAAAACTTTTGACTTGATGATAGACTGACTGCAGGAAATGAAATATCTTTTTTTTTTTTTTATTTTCCTGTTCTTTTCCGTTGATGGTTTCGTGGGGAATAAAATAGAAAAAAAAAAAAAAAGGAAAACCAATCGATCAATAATAAACCTCTTTCTAGATTTAAGCATTAACTCCAAAGCCTTGGAGAATTTTTTCTCATCGTAAAAAAAAATATTTAATTCAATCAATCATTGTTATGTGTTATATATTTATTAATAGTAGTTATTACATTTCGAATAAGTTCACCAGCAATTCCATCCCATCCACCAGGCACATCCGGATTTTCCGAGCCATATTTTCCATCGTCAACAATTTTTAACTCGTCTATAAAATAAATTAAAATGCATGCGGATAATATTATTCTACATACAAAATATAAATAAATAAATAAATAAATAAATATAAATACAAATAACAGGATAATAACGTACATTTAATTCCAAGTTTTTGTGCTATCAAATCAGCCAAGTCTTTGCAGTAGCCTTCAAACCTGTCATTTCCAACAAGAACTTTTCCAGTTTCCAATTTTTTAAGCATGATATAAGGCTCTTCCTATATTAAATACAAAAAAATAAAAAAATATTTTCTTAACTTTTCATTATTTCTTGAATTGTACATGGAATAAAATCATTTATTCATGTACACTGCCATTTCTGAATCAATATATACGAATAAAAAAAAATTAAAAAAAAAAAGCCAGTAGAAGAAAAAATATATATATATAGCAAAGTATGAAAAATAAGTAAAGTGGAAAATCCGGTGGGAGTTTGTGGAGAGAAGAAGAAGGAAAAAAAAAATAAAAAAAAACTTTAAAAGAAGAGGGTTTGATCATAAATATTTATGAACTCGTTTTGTAGATCGTCGTTTCAAACCATTTTTCGTCGTTTGACTTACCACTATGGTCGTTACGATATACGTTTTATTTCTTTCGATTTCCTGACTTGGTAGACGTACATATTTTGCTGAAATTGCCTGAAATCCTGACTCATCTGTCCATTCAGCTACCTGTCCATATTCAAACACACACAAATATTTATTCAACCAATTAATCAAATTATTAAAAATAAAAAAAAAAATCTCACTTTAACCATAGCACTGTTAACAGTCATTTCAACAACATGAAGCGTATAATTTTGTCTTCTACTGTCATTGTTAAATCGTATTTGACCAGTGAGTCCTTCAATCTCAGCCTGCAAAAAAATAAAAAAACAATAGTAATAATAATAATAAATTAAGAAAAACATATCAAATATTTCTGGAATTGTCAGAGTATTTTTATAAGAAAAACAATTGTATACAAAGGCTACAAATGTCTTTATATATGTATATATATACTTGAGTCTCAACAAATTCACTCGTATTATACAAGAGAGAGAGAAAGAAAAAAGAATTTTCTCGCTGGCAGAAGAAATGCCAATTACTGTCAGCACCAGACACACAGAGAAAAGGTCTGCGAAACAACGTGCGCGTTTCTTTTACAAAAAAGAAACAAAAAAAATGAAAAAAAAAAAAACAACGACTATTTGGCTTCTGAGGATCTCTCTTATTACTCCTTGTGGGCCTTGAGCCAATAAACTAAAAAGTCAAGTAATTTTTTATCTCAAAAAAATTCTCTTAAACTTGTTTTTACTCTCAATTTACATTTAGATAAAAAAAACATATAAATTATAATTGTTATTATAAAATTGATGATCAGATAAATGTATGAAAAAAAAATAATATTCTATATGGGAATTGGTGTTTCCACAGATGAACCACAATATATATCCTAGTTGAGCAAGTGGTCATGCTCGTTATTGGTCAAAGTGGTGGTATATATACAACTAAAATTGAACAAAAAATAAAATAAAATAAATAATAATCCACGTAGTGAATAAGACACTGTACCGGCAATGGTAACATCTGGTAAAAATAACACTATCCCAAATTAACGAGTGCAACAAATTTTTATTTTATATATATTTTTTTGGCCATTCAATTTATAGGATATTGAATTTATCATTTTTATTTATTATTACCTTTCTGAGAAATTTTGATATTTTATCACCGTGTTCCCAGGGTGTTACCCAGCCATTGTTGATATTGCAATCGAGTGGACGAGATACATTAACTGGTTGACTGCTTCCAGGTACACCTGGTCTTTTTGGATTATTACGATCAATTTTTTTCTTTAAAAATTTATTAAATGCCTCGACAAGTACAAGTACTGCATCATACATCAATGCTGCTTGTGCCTGTGTATCAAAAATAAAATAAATTAAAATTTATTAAATTATAGAATAAATTAAATGTACTAACTGATATTGAATCACGTCCAGCACCAGGCAATGCAACGGAATCTTGTCTACGCCAACCTTCCAAAAATTCTTTGACAGTACGACGGCTTGAATCAACAATTCGATATCCAGTTATATTGATGGCACCATACTCAATCACTTCACTTTCCCATCGATCGTCCATTATCTGATTAAATTGAAAAATATATAAATATAAATAAAATGTATATTTATTCGAGATATTTTTTATGATTTTATTTTCAACATAACATGAATGTTTGGTTGACTAATAAAGTTGGGCGTAATCGGGCACCTATTTCTGTCAGGAAATGAAGTTACTCCCTGGGGGTGTATACTGTGAAGCGTTGATTTTACCCCACCAGCAGAGCTCAAAGGGTAGCCACCACCACAAATCCAATCTTGATAACACTATTATATCATTAATGTCGATGGGTATCGAACGAGGGAGAGAAAAAACATACAATGATAAACATGACTGGTTTAAATATCGATCGAAATTGACGCCTCGAGACATTTTTTTCATTTTTTTTTTTTATTCCAACTATTTTTTGTCGTGGAGTAGATTATTATATAAAATTCAAAAGATTGCTTCAGGCTAGTTTCAATATTTACCAAGAATTATTTTCATGTACAAATTTTGTAGATTGTACAAATATTTTTATATCAAAGTTTCAACTGGTATATATGTATTTTGTAAATTACTGATTCTCCAATAAATTTTGTGTACACATTTTAAATAATAATTTACCAGCAAAAAAAAGAAGAAAAATAAAGATAAATTGGTTATTTACTTGTGTATATAAATGAATAAATATTATTTGTAAATTAATTTTTTCTTTAAATAAAATTATAAAAAAATGAATATAATTAAATCAAGTGTTTCATTTGAAATACACTTTACCCTGGTTAATTTGAATAAATAAATTAACAAATGTGTTTTTATAATTTAAAAAATAAGATGAATCTATTTACCAGTCCACTCAGAAGGTAATGGTAAGTTCTTCTTCCCAGTCCAACATCTCGAACATGACTGACGACAATGTCCTTGGCCATGTCAGTTGGACAATCCAGCACAATATATTTATTACTCCATCTGCAAATAAACATTTAATTATTTTCTCAAATTTTAAAACAACAATAAAAGTGTCCAATATATATTTTTTCATAATAAGCTGTTATATTAATTTAATTTCAAATGACAATTAGGCCATTTTGTTAGTAAGCCAACGGTACTGCGGTACATAAAAATTATTTTAAATTGTAAAATAAATTAAGCACTACAAACAACTTTGTATTAATTTAATTCGATTGTTTTTTTTTTTCTTTTATTGTGCATGGTTATAGAATCAGTTGGATAAACATTGAATAACGTTGATAAATATCTATATATGCATACTAATTCAGAGTGCATGCAGAACCGTTCTTGTTAATTTCAATTACAGTGGTAATCGTATCAGTCAGTGGGCAGTTTCATTCTTCACGGATTCAACTCAATTATGTTTTTTTTTACTCTAATTGAAGTTTTATATATTTTTTTTCATCTTTTACTTGGAAAATATTAAAATTTATGTTAATTCAAGTGTCAAACATTAAAATAAAAAATATTTTTATGTCTTAATTTTGTAGTTTTTTTTACAATTGTTTATATAAAAGTTTAAAATTATATTTGTATATTATTTTGAAGCTGTTGCTTTTGTTGCATACATACACATGCAACAATTATAAAAGTAAGGGTTTTCACCGGAGTATATATATGTTTCATAGTATCCCTTTCTAAATTGGCTACCCTCAAAGTTACAACTTTACTCGTTGCCAAGTATAACTGACTGTTTAAAGGCCTTCCTAGACGTTGCTTGCTTATACTGTATGCAGTTTAGTCCTATCAAATTTCAGGCTTGTTGTATAACGATCAAAGTTATATTCCAGTTGAATTGAACCACTATACTTATACCACATATCCCCCACACCATAATATATATATAAAACCTTTCAAATTATTTTTAGTTTTTTTTTTTTTCCATTTGTTTAACACACAAAAAAAAATTTATTTAAAAATTCGTATTGCTTTTGTTTGATCAAATTGCCTCAGGTAATTGATGAAATATTTTTAATCAAATTTTTTCACGTAATTTTCAATGGAAAAAAAAAAAAAATACAAAAAATATTTTGCAATATATTTTTGTTCAATATTGGGCTATTATTTGAATATTAGAATTTTTTTTTCAACTGAATACTAAAAATAAAAAAAAAGAATTATCTGTAAAAAAAAGCTCAAAGGTTAAATATTTTTTGTAATTATTATTTTTTGATTAAAACGAAAAATAAATGGGAAAAAATATATTGATTTTTAATTTAGGTAAAACAAAATAAATTTTAGTTGGTTGTTAAAATTCAAGAAACATATATGAATGATGTAGAGAATAAAGTTGGTATATAAATGTGCGACTAAATTACAAAATTTTGATGTGATTATACAAACAGTGAGATGGTCTTAATTTCCTACTGTCAGATGTCTGAGTTTTCCGACAATATGTTTTCGTAATAGTTCAGACGAAGGTGAATCATGACTCTATGAGAGACATGACCGATGTTGTGGCGATTTACATTGGAGTTTCTCTTGATGAAACTTCAACTACACAACTTGTAATTTTGTAAATTTATCTTAAAATATTAATTTATCTCTGTCGCGTGTTTGTTGATGTTGTCGTTGTTGTTGTTGTTCCTTTTGATACTACATTTTAATCCACTTGTTAATTACCTTACATGACTAATATTTAATTTAATTAACTAATTTGATATTCATTATTATTATTATGTGCTACATTTTTAATTATATATACCTGTATATGATGTTTTTATGTCAAAGGAAGGTTATTCAATTCATGTATATAATTTAATTAAACTGAGAAGAAAAATCTTACCGGCTTAGCTTTTCTAATGTGTGAAGAAAATCAATGGCATCAGATATATTTTGTATTCTCTTGACAGTTTCAACACGAAATGATTCATTTCCTGGATGTAAGTCTTGATAAATTTGTTGGAGTCTCAGTAATCCTGTAACAAATAATTTAATTTCATAAAACAAAGGTTAAAGTAAAAGAATATTGTTTTTTATATGAAAGAAAAAAAAATATATATATTTTTATTGTTGTAAAGCTCAATGAAAGTTTAAATTAATTGAACTTGAAGACTTGTTCTCTTCATTCATCAGAAATTTTAACAATTTTAAAGTTTAACTATTTGAAACTCTATATAATGAAAACAAAAAATAAAACAAGATAAGAAAAAGAAGAGAAGAATAAGAATGAAACCTTGAATATTTTTACTATATCTGTACAAGCTTTTCATGTATGCAGTCAACGAATAGAAGAGTCTCTTTGCATTTGAGTCTTGTTAAAGTCGCATTAGAAGTGTCAAATATCCAACACTTTGAAATAAAATGAAAAAAAAAAAGAAACACTTTCACGTAGCAAAAGGATTACTTCAAAAAAAAGTCTTTGACATTTCTATTATATGTATATTTTCAATTTTAAAATAACTTTTATAAATAAATATATTATTTATTTTTGTAAATGTAATTTTAAATTAGCAAATGGCCTCTCTCCTTTTTCAAATATTAAGACTTACTTTAAAAACGTCCTTTGAATTTATCATTTATATTTTTTAATATAGAAAAATTATTTAAACTTTTAGAAAATAAAAAAATATTGTAAAATATGAAAAAGTTTTAAAAATTTAGTTACGTAAATTTTCTTTAAATATAAAAAATAGTCAAAGTGATATGAGAGAGTGTGGTGAAATGTGGCAAATCCCTTGTGTCTGTGCTTGAGTTTGTTATGCCCAGAGGGTATTTTATTTTAAACTTTTTTTTTTTTCATTTTTTTTTATTTTTGCAAGCCTGCTGTGTGATCCTGATGACCAGGTAAATTAGACCAAAGTTACATGTACACATGGTATGGTTTACATGAATAAAACGAAAAAAAAAAAAAGAAAATATTTTTTTATGTTTTACTACACTTTAGCGAGTATCACGTACTGTACATGACTACTGGCTTTTTCAAAAATCTACACATACAAGCAATTCAACAAACAAAAAATAAAAAAATAAATTTAACAGCTAGGCCACGCTTGAGTTTTAAAAAACTCTTGGGAAATTTATAAAACTTTTCAACACGAGACACATATGAACAAGTTAATAATATTATCATATAAACCAATAATAATTGTAATTTAAAATAAGTGAACACTCTGTATAATTATATGACAGATGTTTTTGAGGTTTGAAAGACTTGAAAATTAGGTAAACCGTATTTTCTTAACATAGATTTGTGTTTGGTAAATTTTGATTACTTAGAGTTACAGGTTGATGAAAAGTTTGCTAAACTTTATGCAGATGAATATAGAATTTTAGAATGTAACATATAGGACTTGGCAAATGACAGAAACAAGAATTTATCGAGTTGTTAAAGTCATACGCCTATCATGTTGACATATCGAGATTCAAGACAACTTTAATTTCATTTTGATGACATATTTTATACAAGTTTTAAAAAAGTTTTGAAAAAGTGCTTTTAATTTGTATTAAATTGATTTATAAGAAAATATATGAAGAAAAAAAAAAAGAGTTACATGTGTCATTCAATATTTTATAATAAAAATCAATCATATTGTAGCTCGTTGACGTAAATGTCCGCACGTGATAAAGATCTTTATGGAAAAGAATGTCCAATGGTGGCAGCTGTTGTGTTCCATCTATATATTTTTACAATAAACAACAAAATAAAGTAAAGTCGTAAAAATAAAAAGAAATATTTATTGCATAAATAAAAATAGTTATTATTAATATGAAAATGAAAATATTAAATAAATTTTGAAAATTAAATGGAATTATAAATTAGAAATTTTTGGCATGTTTTTGCTTGTGATCGTTGAACATCAATGTGCCATAGTAAAATCACATGGGCGTTTCAGACTGTTGGTATATAAATGCAATTCGTGGTAGCGTACATAATTATCATGTGCGCCAGTTCAATTACTACTGATGGATGCAAATCATTTGAATTCATTATTGTAAACATTGATTGTAACTTTGTTGATGTTGTAAATTTATTTTTAATAGAAATATAAAATTTATTTATTATTTAAAAACACTCAAAAGATTATACACGATCTCATATAACATATTCAATAAAAGTAAAATATCTAGACTGTAATTTTCAATTAACTTGGCCATAAAAAAAAATATAAACAATAAAGATTCAAGAGCTGTTTGAATTTCAACAAGTTACTGTAAAAAATAAAATCATATTCAAACACTCATTATCATATACAAGTAGTCTCATAAACCTGGACCCTTGCAAATATCTTTTCACATTCAAGTTATACCTTGTTGTGTACTAACATTACTCTTGTAACTGTCTCGAGTGCAAGAAATACCCGTAAGAGAATAAAAAAAATCTCAACGATGTTGTTGTTATATTATTACAAGTATACAACAGCACATGTATATGATCACTCATTATTTAAATACGCGTTGATACGATTTGACCAACTTTTCAAAAAAATAAAAACAAAATCCAATAATTTAATTCAAAGAAATCAATATACTACTGCAACAACTCTCTCATCAATGCAAAATTTAAACTAAAATTAATAGAGAGTACTTGAAAAATTCGATGCTATATTATATCAAATAAAATACTGTCAATCAGCCAGACCATTTAATGATTGAATTATTTTGAAGAACCAATTTTAATTAAATAAAAGGTCAAAGAGTAATTTCACTTGATTGGATCCATTCACTTTGATCACTTTACTTTTAATAATAATAATAATAATAATAAAATCAATGCATTCAACGTGACGAGATAATTTTAGTATATAAAAACTTGATTAAAAGTATTTTATTATTTAATATTGCGTAGACACAATATATATTGTATATAATGCAAGACATTTATTATCATTTAGATAATGGATGTGAATATATATATATATATATAAATAAGTGGATGTTTGTTGCATGTACAAGTGATACAAGTGACCTATCAATCTTGATATCAACAACGGAAGCAACTTCCATCATGATGATCTCAAGACTAAAGCATGATACTCTTGACATCTTGATGTGTCTGTGAAAGCTTGTCTGTCTTTGTCAGTAAATCCAAGTGGCTTTGTTCAAAATGTATATTCAAGTTGTTGGTTGGTTGTTATATAAATTATATACACTCAACAAATTAATCGATTAACCATTATCAACAACACTTAGCCTAAATATATTAAATTTATATTAAATAATAATGACAATTTTATTATTTTTTTTTTAACACAAATTAATTAGATGATTATAAATTTATTATTATTTTAAATTTTATGCATGATTGCAATATTAAAATATAAATAATATATCAAGATTAAATAAATGGAATTTCTGATGATGATTTCAGTTTAGATGAGAATATTTGGTAAATACAATTTAATCTTGAAGCTCTATTCCCTTTACTACAAAGACAATCTTGATCAGATTGTCTTGATATTAAGAATTTGTATATTGCTCTCTCACGCTGACTAACCAATTTGTGTATTTTTTATCATATCATACATCTAAATTCAACTTGGTATTATTATTATTATTATTTATAAAATAACGAGTATAAAATTGTAATTTATAAAATATAAAATATATAATAAATCAATTTATTGTTGGATAAACTGTTGTTGGCAATGGAATAATTTTTTTAATTGATTTAAATTTCATTGATGATTTTTCATTATTAATTGATATGTCATTGAGCATTATTTGTATTTCAGCTAAACTTTTACCCTCTGTTTCAGGTACATAAAGATAAATTAATATCCAAAGTATAAATGTTATTCCAGTAAATATCCAAAATGGAAA